>NC_056741.1:1404881539-1404988072 GCF_019279795.1 Protopterus annectens
ACAAAGAAATTGTTGACAAAATAAAAGAAAGAAAATCTAACAAAGCTCCAGGGGTAGATGGTATACTTTTGGAAATTTACAAACTCTTCCCTTCAACAGTAATCTCTGTTTTCATAAAACTTTGCTAGAAGTCCAGTCAGAAGCAAAAATACCACCCTCATGGAAATATTCTCTCATAACACCAATTCTAAAATATAATAAACCATCAGACCTTTGCACCTCATACAGACCTATATCATTACTCAATAATGATTACAAAATATTCATGTCAATCCTAGCTAACAGAATGAAAATCCCACTTTCAAAGACAATAATGATCAAAATGGATTTTTATAGAACAGGCACACACATGATAATATTAAAAGGATACTTACTCTTACATATTATGTGGATAAAGAAGACAGAGAAACACTTGTAATCGGATTAGACATAGGAAAATCCTTTGATTCCCCCTAACTGGGAATATCTATTTAAAACTTTAGCATTATTTGAATTTCCTCCTCCCTTCACCTTATTACTAAAAAACATATATATTAATAACTTAACCTACATTAAATTAGGTCCTTTCACATCAGAATCTATCCATATAATGAAAGGTACTAAACAAGGATGCCCCCTTTCTTCTATTTTATTTGCTTTGGCTATAGAAATACTTGCAGAAATAATATGCAATAATCCAAGAATAAAAGGAATAGAAGTCTATGACGAGTACATATCTAAAATAATGCTTTTTGCTGATGATATTTTATTAACCCTATCAAACTCCAGAGAGTCATTAGGAGAGCTAGAAGAAGTATTGGAGAAATTTTATAAGATTTCAGGTCTACACTTTAATAGATCAAAATCAACATTTCTATTTTTAAATAAGAAAAAAGAACTACAATTTACAGATAAATCCATCATAGGAAATCAAGAACTTATGCTAAATTATTTAGAATAGTGTTATGCAAAAATATAAAGAAAACAATATTAATAAATTATAAAAACATTACTGAAGCAATAAAAATATATATATAGAAAAGTGGAACAAAATTATATTAACTTTTGAAGACAGATTGCAATTAATAAAAATTGTCTTATTGCCAAAAATACTACATGTAGCATTAGCAATACAGTTAATTCCTGAAAGATGCATTCTTAAAGAAATAAACACATATTTAATAAAATTTTTATAGTATCCCAAAAAGAAAAGAGTAGCTCTAACTCATCACATTAGACCCTGGCAACAAGGAGGATTGAATTTCCCAGAAATAGAAACATATATAAAAGCATCTGTGCTTAAAACTACAATAGACTGGATAAACCCAAATTATTTTGCCAACTGGAAAGAATTAACAATGGCTATATTAACAAATGAATTTAATCTGTTAAAAAAAAAAATTAATAGTAGACAAATCAAACAAACCCTGGTACATACTATGCATAAGTATACAATATAATATAACAAAACCTTCTAAAACAACACTGATTAATCATTACATTAATGCCTTTAGGAAACTTATCAATGCAAACATAGATCTAAAACTTTGGTTTGATCTTTTAACCCCATTTACCATCACTAAGAACTTTCCTCACAAAATATATAGCGAAACAATAACCTCCTGGGAACAAAATGGATTCTTATGCTGGTTCCAATGTGTAAATAAATTAAATGTTTTAGATATACATATGATAAAAACTGCTTACAATATTCCAGCACAGGACTGGTTAACCTTACAAAGCATTCTAATGTATACTCACGATTTATGCAGATTAATTAATAATGCCTCATTTAAAGATATTCCAAATCTAATAAGTTTTCTGCATGAATTTATATATAATAGTTGTGAAAAGAAAAATTCCACTTCAAATCTATATAAAGAGTTAATAACATATAAAACAATTCCCAAACCATCATACTGGCAGTTCTTAACAAAAGGTCAATCATTGCAGTTAACATAAGAAATTAAAACTAACATCTTACTATCAGTTAATTACACCTCTAACATACAGTACTGGAAAATATTTAACTGGAAATACTTACATAGAGCATTTTTAACACCAGATAGAATTAAAAAGATCAGTACTACTACAAATGTTTTTTGCTGGAGGTGTAAAAAGTCAAATAAAGCAGACTGGATTCATATTTTTTATGAATGTAATAAAATTAAATCGTATTGGAATGGAATCAATCATTTTTACAAGCTTTATTTAATGAATCCTTTACCTTAACTAAAGTACTGATTATACTAAATGTAAATGAAGGTCCCTACCTGAATAAGACAAATATGTATTTGCTATGGACAATACTTGCTATATCTAGGAAATGCATAACCAGAAGGTGGAATTCAAATACATCCCCGACCTTGGAAGAATTCTACACTTCACTGAAGATAACTGCATCAATGGAAATTAAAATCAAAGAACTGTGAATCTACCCCAGTCCATTGGTAAATAATCCTTGGAAGAAAGTTATATCTTTGTTGGACACTCTGCAATAATCAATATTGTATCTGTGATAACTGATCTGTTAATTCTATATTTAAAAACATAGTGTATATAACTGAAAGTCAGGATACTGTAAATATTATATATAGTTTAAAATGATATTTAAAAATATTATGTAAATGTTATTTTAATTGAAAATAAAAAAAATATTTGAGGGAAAAAAAACGATACGTCAAGGTGTGTATTACTCCATCAAGCTTCTTATCAGTTGCACTACAAGCAAATGAATCTAGCCACCAGGTGAGGATATAGAATTCCCTGCCTTCTGAACTTCTTGGCATCATATTGCAAGTATGTATCTTGGCAAGTCTCTCTATTATTGTAACACTAACTTCCTTCATAGAATACAGCCTATGGTCACTACATCTGACCCCTAAATCTACAAGTTTACTGTGACTTTTGTCATTGTTTAATAGCCTGTGGTCACTACATCTGACCCCTGATACTACAGGAACTCTGTTAAAGTCCTACACCTACGTTTACAGAGACTTTTGTCACTGTTTCATAGCCTGTGGTCACTACATAAGACTCAGACATTGCAGGAGCTCTGTCACAAAGCCCTACACCTACAAGTTTACTAAGACTTTTGTCATTGTTTCATGTAATCATATTTATCATGAAGAACCTTGCTGCCTATTAACTTTAATCAGTTAAATACATGCCTGCTCTATGAAATCGTAGGATCCCTTACTAAGTTGGCCACAGTCTCTTTCTGCTTAACCAGTAGAGTATACTACATATGAAAGGTAAATAATCTCATGAAATGACAGAAAACCTGTTCTACTTGCATCTCTTTGTTAATTGCTTTGTTCTGGCTATAAAGTGATTGCTTCACAACATACAGCAGTGCTTTTTTATAACAACATCAATTACATAATTAATCAATTAATGAGAAGTTATGTACCTACCATAACGTTCCATGTTAGTTGTCTTCTCTCGCCTTCTTTCTTGCTGGATGGGTTCGGAGCCGATCCTCGGCTCCGACTCGGCCACTTACTAAAGCTCGAGAGCTTATTTTACCGGCTCGAGGCAACCCTATATCCCATGATGCTAGGCGATAACTCCCCAGATCTCGTTTGGAAGCTGAAAAACCTAGCATAGGCCAATAAAACAAAATCCTCCAACTGGAAGGAGGAGGAAGAGGGATAAAAATCCCCAAAGATAATTATCTACACTATATATATCCTAGGACACCTAGATGGTGAACAAGGGAATAAAAGGACCCTTCAAGGAAGGGAAGATCTTCTCGGTCTGTCCAGGCTAGGGGGATGGTGGGTGGGATGCAAGAAAGAAGGCGAGAAGACAACTAACATGGAACGTTATGGTAGGTACATAACTTCTCAATGTTAAGTTGCCAATCTCGCCTTCATTCTTGCTGGATGGGACCATGTCCCTAGCACCTTCATCCTGGGTGGCTCATTGGAACAGACTCTTAAGAATGGTGGAACCAAATGTTGCTCTGTCCCTGGAGGCCATGTCCAATTTGTAATGCGAAACAAAGGTATGAGGAGAGGCCCATGTGGCTGCCGCACAGATAGTGTCCATTGGTAGTCTAGCTTGAAAAGCTGTAGATGTAGCTAGTGCTCTAGTTGAATGGGCTTTTGGCTTAGAAGTTAATTCCCTGCCTCTGAGTTGATAAATAGATGTAATCACAGAAGATAGCCACCTAGATAGGGTTACCTTGGAAACAGGAAGGCCTTTCTTATTTTCTGCGTATGATAAAAACAGTTGATCAGACTTCCTTATTTGTTTGGTTCTATCCAAATAGTATCGGAGCTGGCGGTGAACATCTAGATAATGTAGCTTTTGCTCCGCTCTATTAGTATAGTTTGGGAAAAAACTGGGAGATCAATTGATTGATTTAAATTTGTTCTGAAGCCACCTTGGGTAAGAAGGATGGATTAGTCCTTAGAGAAACTCTGTCTTTATGGAAGATTAAGTAGGGAGAACAAATGCAGAGGGTGTGAAGCTCTGATACTCTCCTAGAAGAAGTAATGGCGACTAGGAAGAGTGTCTTCCAGGAAAGAAATTTCAATGAACAGGAGACCGCAGGTTCAAAGGGGGGAGAATCAAGGATGTTAAGACTAAATTAAGATCCCACTGAGGTGGATGGTCTTTGATCGGAGGCTTAAGTAAATATACACCTTTAAGGAAGGCTTTGCAAAGCTTATTGGACATGATGTTGTGGTCCGATAAGCCTGTATGAAACTTCGATATGGCTGCCAACTGAACCTTTACTATAGAGGCAAAAGACCCTGAATGAAAAATTTCGGCTAGGAAGTCTAAGACAGAATGAACTGGGGCAGTAAAGGGATCTATATTCCTTGCCTTTGCCCAGAATGAGAAACGTTTCCATTTACTAGTGTAAATCCTTCTGGTGGAAGATTTAAGGGAAGCTACTATGATATCCCGGACGGGATTAGAAATCATAGGAAGCCTGGCTAAGGACGGAAGTGGAGCAACCAAGCAGTCAGGTTGAGAGAATGTAGGGATTGGTGCAGCTGCCCCAACTGATGGGTCAACAGATATGGAACTGGGTCCAGATGCCAAGGCTGTACCAAAAGATAATGATGTAGGAATGGAAACCATATCTGCCGAGGCCAATAAGGGGCAATGAGAATCAACTTGGCTCTCAAAGCGGTTGCTTTCTGAATTCCTTGTGGGATTAGAGGAAAGGGTGGAATGGCATAGAGAAGTCCCTGAGGCCAATCTTGGACTAGAGCGTCTCTGAGGGGATGGCCTGGAAGAGGGTGAAGAAGTCGGGGCATTTGCTGTTTTGGGGTGTAGCAAAAAGAACGTAGCAAGGAAGGCCCCACTTCTGAAAAATCTCTTCTGCTACCGATTGTTTGAGAGACCACTCATGTGGCATGAGTATAGCTCTGCTGAACCTGTCCGCTATGATGTTGGACTTCCCGGGGATATGCGTTGATATCAGAAACCGCTGAGAGGAGATAGCCCATTGCCAAAGTCTGAGTGCCTCTCGACACAAAGGATAGGACTTGGTTCCGCCTTGCTTGTTGATATACCACACTACGGACATATTGTCCGTTTGGATTGCAATAGTTCCTAGGGGAAGAGAGTCGTGGAGGGCTTGCAACGTTAAAAGCACTGCTCTCATCTCTAGGACATTTATGTGCAGGTGGTGCTCGAAAGGTTGCCAAGTGCCATGGACCATCCTGCCCTGAAAATGCCCCCCCCCACCCGATCAGGGAAGCGTCCGATGTCACCATGGCGACCGGGGGAGGATGAACAAAGGGTCTGCCCTGATGGACTTGAGGGGACAATATCCACCAGGACAGATGACTTTTGCAAGTTTGAGTTATCATGATCTTGTGGTGCATGGGGAGTTGCTGAAAAGACCATTGGGCGAAAAGCATCCACTGTAGAAGACGCATGTAAAAACGTGCAAGGGGAAGAAGTGTTATGGCGGCCGCCATAAGACCCAATACTTTCAGGACATACCTGGCCTGAATTTTGTCGCTCTGAAGAAGAACATGGACATGGTTTTGAATATCTAAGACCCTTTGATCTGTTAACTTTGCTGAAAGTTGTACAGTGTTCAAGTTGGCGCCTATAAAGGTAATAGACTGACAAGGCGACAAGGCAGACTTTTCAAAATTATAGAGATTCCTAGCCCTCTGCAAATGTGAATGGTGTAAGCTCTGGCTTGGAGAAGTTGATGCCTGGTGGTGGCAGTGAGGAGCCAGTCGTCTAGATATGGAAACACCTGGAATCCTTGCTGTCTCAGGTGAGCCGTAACCGCTGCCATACATTTGGTGAACACTCTGGGGGCTGTAGTGAGACCAAAGGGCAGGGCTCTGAATTCGTAGTGACTGGCCCCCAGCCGAAAGCAGAGAAACCTTCTGGAGCGCCTGTGAATTTTGATGTGATAGTACGCATCCTGAAGGTCCACGGAGCACATCCAATTGTCCTTGCCCAGAAAGGGCAGAATGGACTGTAGCGTGACCATCCGGAATCTTGTTCTCTTTACAAACTTGTTTAGTTTGCTGAGATCTAATATTGGTCTCCAGTCTCCTGTCTTTTTCGATACCAAAAAGAACCTTGAGTAAATTCCGGATCCTAGTTGGTCTGCTGGGACTGGCTGGATGGCTCTTTTTGCTAGCAGTTTTGATATTTCTGATACTGCTAGATCCCTTAGACCGGGTGGAACGTCTGGAAGGGTTCCCTTTTGCTGAATTGGGGTTTGGATAAAGGGAATTTTGTAACCCTCGGATATCATCGACTGTACCCATTTGTCTTGAGTAAGGGAAAGCCAGGCTTATTGGGTACAGCGACAATCTTCCCCCGACTGCCTCCAAAGGTGGACAATCGGGCAACATCTCAGGGATGCTGGAAGGGTTTGTCAGAGAGAGGCTCCCTGCTACCCTGGTTCTGCGGACCCCCTCTGCCCCTAGGGCGGCGTCTGTTGTTGTTACCCCCTCTGCCTCTGGGGGTAAACTGACCTCTTGCATCAGGTGTGACTCCTTGAGATTTGCAGAACCACATTTTCCCACCCTTCTGACCCTTAGGGTATGGTCTTGAAGGGGTGGAGAAACGGACTCCTACGACAGAAAGAGTCTTGTCATCTTGTTCGCATCTGGTCAAGGTGTCTTTCACTTGAGGTCAGAACAAAGCCGAACCATCAAAAGGGGAATTTGTGAAGGACGCCTTGAAAGGGTCCGCGAAATTACACAGCCGCATCCAGGCGTGACGCCTTAAGGCCACTCCTGTGCCTGGCCCTACTCGCTCCATCGGCTGCATATGAAATTAGATGCATGGAGGAGTTAACAATCGAGTTCAGGGTTCCAAGCTGTGAGTTTATTTTATCATGGGACCCAGCAGCTGATGGATCCTGTAAGACTTCTCCCAACTCTGAGAATATCTCTCTGAAGGCGGGTGAAGTGACACAAGTAATTCAGCGACCACATGGCAAAGGTCGCTGAAGAAAACATCCGCTTACCGTACCTATCCATGGTCCTAGAATCCTTATTAGGAGGATGGATAGGTACTGAAGGATCAGCTAGTTCCTTCTTGGTGGCTGCAGCCACCACCATGGCATCCGTCGGTACACCTTTTGTTAGGAATTGCTTGTCAACTGGTGCTGTGATGAATTTAGATGGCCTCCGAGGGGTGGGTTCCACTGAATCTGAGGCCGACCACGCCTTCCGAGCCACTACTTCCATAAGGGGGTCGAAAGGTGGAGACACCCAGAAGGTGGAGGGTCGAGAACCAAACGCCTCCAGGTACACCGACTCGTCCTCGGAAGGATTAAGGGAAGACCAGTTCCTCCTCTTTTTCTGGATTTCTAGGATGTCTGAGAAAGAGACATCCTCAGAGGGGGACTTTGGGGATCCCTCAGACTCATCCAAGTCGGTGTCAGATGTAATGGACTCAGGGGAGTCCACATGCTTCCTCTTACATGTCCTCTTACGCGGAGGCTCCGCTGACAGGTCAGGAAAAGCCTCGGAAGAGGAAGAAATTCCCAGTGGGGAAACCTGAGGTGTTGGATCTCTGGGTCCGGGAGCAAGAGAGTGGGAAGAGACATCAGCAGACACTGTAGTGGGAGGAGCTGATGGAGCTGACCGTTGACTATGCCCTGGGGCTAGTACGTTCCTCATCACCTCGAAGGCTCCCCTATCAGAAATGCCAGAGGGCCCCCGCTCCGAAGAGATAGGAACCCCAGGCCGCACCGACAGGAAAGGCTCTGAGGCCGATGTCGGGGCCGAGCTCACCAGCGCCGACGCTCCGAGAAGGAGAACGGGGTTGGACAATGGTCCGATGCCAATCGCCCCCTCGGAGCCGACGAGAGAGATCAGGTGCCCGGATCCGTCCAATGAAGGTATCAAGGAGGAGATCGGAGTGGAAGACGAAGGAGCCGAAGGGGGAGGTATCGGCTCCAACGCCACAACAGTCATGGCTCCGAACTCTGAGGGGGAGTTGAAGGAGGAAATTTAGGTGGAGTCGTAATAGCTACCGTCTGATGAGACGGGCTAGAGATCATCTGGGCTAATGCCTGAGACTTTAACAGCCTACTTACCACTCTCTCAAGGTCGTGATCTGAAAGTTTGGATGACCGAGAAGATCGGCTCCAATGGCTCTGCTCCGAGAGCAGGGGAGACCTCGGAGCCGAATGGATGGACTCCAATGAAGGGGATCTTGACCTCTTCTTAGATGGAGCCGAGGACACGTCGGCTCCAGCCGGAGCCGACAGTGAAAGCATGGGCTCAGAGGTATCGGCACCGAGTGGTGCCGAGACCGGAACCTGTGACTCAAAAGGCACAGACAAGGAGCCAGCAGCCGAAGGCTTAGTACTTGGAGCCGACGGTTTTGCCGATTTCGAGGGCCTCCCGACGCAGACTTAGTCGGGGAGCCCTCGGGCTTTAACAAGCCCCTCAGTATAAGTTTGTTCCTGCGCTCCTGCAGGACTCTTGGACTGAATGCATGACATACTGAACAAGAGTCTTGCAGGTGCAGTGGTCCCAGGCAGTAAACACAAGAAGTGTGACCGTCTGTCAGAGACATTTTCTGACAGCAGGAATCACACTTCTTAAAGCCTGAGACCCGAGTTTCCTTTGGTTCCTTCGACATAACAGTGTCGAGGGTTCACGAGAGAAACACACACACACACACACACACACACACACACACACACACACACACACACACACACACACTCTCAAAAAACTATAAATTAACAATAAAAATGTTAATAGGGATACTGACACACCCAAACACTCCACAGGATCCCTAAAAAATTAGGAAAGGGGCAGGCTTAAGGCCTAACCTAAGAGTGGAGGGGGAGGGATAGAAGGGATAAAAAGGGAAGGTATAAAACAGTAATAGAGTTAAAGGTAGTTGCTAACTATTGAAAAGTAACAACTAGGTGAAAAATTAACTCAAAAGGGTGACTGAACACTATATATATATATATATATATATATATATATATATATATATATAAAGACTTACCAGGAGCCGGTAAAAAAATGCACCTCGCAAGCAAAAGCGGCAAACGAGATCTGGGGAGTTATCGCCTAGCATCATGGGATATAGGGTTGCCTTGAGCCGGTAAAATAAGCTCTCGAGCTTTAGTAAGTGGCCGAGTCGGAGCCGAGGATTGGCTCCGAACCCCATCCAGCAAGAATGAAGGCGAGATTGACAACTTAACATCTATTTTTAAAAAAATATTTAAAGAACCATGGTGCATTACATTTCCATACATTCAACTTTACAAGCTCAAATTCATTTCTAAATTCAGACCCTTGGGAGCAAGTGAACCAAAATTCAGTATAAATCTACTTTCCAAATTTAACAACTTTTGAACATAATTACCACCTCTTCCACAGTCATGTTTAGCCAAAACACAGAAAAAAAAGAGATTCAGTAACACCCCCATGAACTTATTTTTAAAAATAGTTAACTGATTAATTATGCAATTGATGTTGTTATAAAAAAAGCACTGCTGTATGTTGTGTATTCATTCCTGCGAAGGCTTGTATAGCCCGAGGTACCAGAAGACATTAAATTTCAGCGGTTTTCAGCTCCAGTGTGTGGTTGTTTTTTTATCTTGATTGCTCTTATGGTTTTTGAATATAAAGTGATTGCTCTCAGTTATAAACTGACCTATAAATTGACCTCAGGGTAGGAGGCTCACTACACTCCCCTACCCTACCCTCAATTCCCAGCCACCCCCCTCTGACTCTAATATTATACTTCCTACACACACATTTCACTTGTAATTCTTTTTCCAAAGTCCTCCCCAAATCACCTTACTACCTCTATACATACACTTTTGTTTTTTTTTTTATTTCCTTATTTGTTCTTAATTTTTATCCCCACTGTCAACTATCTTTCTCCCTCCCATACTGCTTTGCACTATATCTATTTATTATCACACCCTCCCTAATAGTAACTATCTATTCAACATTCTATCCTTTCCTTTTCTCAAATAAACCCTCATTTTTCTTACTTTGACATTATTTATACTCTAGCCTTTAATACCCCTCTATTCCTTACATTCCAGAAAAGATACAAAGACAACCTACCACTTTATAAACTTGCACTTCTTTTAGCTCCATCTTCTGCAAACTCCCTTTAATTCCGACTACACCCCAATCAGTCTACTACACAACATCCCCCTGCCACACCTCACCCATGTTACTCTAACCGCACACCTTTTTTCTACAGAACTATCCCACAGTATTTTTACTTGCACTCTACCCTCTATAACTGCTTCACTTCCAGCAGCACTAAATCCCCTTCTACTTTCATTTAAACTATCTCACCAATCATGCTGTTTTACTCATGCCTCTCATTTCTCTTCCTTCTTTTCCTTTCTACACTAACTTCTCCAGCAACACTACTACAAAAGCATACCTCAATCTTCACCACTTAATCCCACCACCACAAGCTTCTCCCAAATAACTCCAACACTGATCTATATACTGATCTTTTATTCCTACCCTAAAGTCTTCAAAACTAATTCACATACCCAAATTACTTAAAATTCGTAAAACAACAAGACATTCTTTCACGGTCTTAAACTTGTGCGGGGAAGTTCACCCCAACCTAGGTCCAATTCATACTACACAGACTAAAAAACTAATACTACACAGACTAAAAAACTAAAACTTATCACTCTTAATATCAGGAACATGTGCAATAAACTGACACTCTTTCATGCCTGGTTAACGCACACTAACCCAGACATCCTTGCTATTACAGAGACTTGGTTAAAAACAGAAATAACAGATACTGAAACTCTTTCCCCTGGTTACAGCATTACTAGAGTAGACACAGCACATAAAAAGGTGATGGAATACCGCTAACTTTCCCTAACAACTTGATAGTTTCCTCATACTCAAATACTATACCAAAAGTCTGCACACACCAAATCCTTACAACATTTCTAAAACTTAACTCATTTAAGAACATCTGCATAGTTGTTTTACACATCCGTCCTGGGCAGAACATTCCCATTCTAGAACATATTCTAGCCTGAATATCTGAAACAACACCAAACAAAACCATTTCCCTAGGGGATGTTAACACTGACTGGCAGACAGTCAACAAACAGTATAAACCTCTGTGGCGTTACTCAATTTATAAGTACTCCTACCAGATACAGCAAAAATAACACCTCACACTCCACCCTGGACTGGATACTAGTCTCAAGTCCTTCTAACTTTACATCCTTAGGCACACTCCCAGACTCCTTACATGACCACCTGCACCAGCCTATAATCACAAGACTACCACTCAACTCACAAAGCAGCACACGTTTAAAACTGTACACAACCTACAAAAATTCAGCAAAAAAGAATTTAATGAATCTCTAAAAGCTATAGACTGGTCCATCCTCAAAAGACTTCCTCATAATGATGCAGTTGAACATTTCAACAGCACCCTTCTAAGCATTCTTCTCCCTAGCCCCTCAGCGAACAAAAAGAATAAAATATAACCATGCCTCATGGCTCACCAAATCATGTAAAATTCTAATAAAAGATGAGGACAAAGCATGGACTGCCTGGCTAAAGAACAAAAGCGACATAAATCTTCAGTTATGCAGACAACTCCACAATCAAAGAAAAAGACAAACATTGTATGATAAAAAAATCATACTATTCCTACATTCCAGATAACCACAAAAATGACCTTAAGAAATTCTGGTCCTCCTCAATGTCACTACTCAACCCAGGAAAAAAAAACAATCCCAATCCATACCCCAATGCACCATCTCTTCACACAGCCACCAAATTCAACTTAAAAATAAACCCAATTCATCCACCTCAACTCACGTCTACTAATACCCTCAATACTAACCTCTACACACCTCATACATTACACATACACACCAACCCCGCATTCATAACCAAAAACCAAACCATCCCCAGCTTACATTTCAGCCCATCCCTTTATCTCAAAAAAAAATCACTACTATAAAAACTGAAACCTTTTTCCTTAGCAGACAACCTCCCACCAGAATACCTAAAGCTTGCCACAGAGGCAATAGCATTCCCGATTAGCATCTTAATAAATAGAGCCATAGCTGAATCACGTCCCTAACCTATGGAAAAGATCACACATTATCCCTTGACATAAGGGAGGCAATTCCACTGACATCACAAACATTTGTCCTAGTGCAATCCTGCCCCACTTAAGATGCTAGAAAAATGTGTGCACCTACAACTTCTCCACCATCTTACACATAACAACCTACTTTCTCACACTCAACATGGCTTTAGACCCGCACACAGTAACTCAACAGCCTTATTATCTTTCATGGACTCTGTCAACAAAACCCATAACACTGGCAAACTAGTATCTGCAGTATTTCTAGATTTGTCAGAAACATTTGACATGGTATCTCACCCCAAACTCCTTACAAACTTTCCAGCATTGGTCTATCCTCCTCCTCACTTTATCGGTTTTCTAGCCACCTAGCTGACAGGCAGCAAGCAAAAAAATGTCAGAGCTCTATCTCCATATATCACATCAGCCTTGCAGGTGTACCACAAGGATCCATACTTGGACCACTACAATTTAATGTCTTTATCAATAACTTACATACATCCTCCTGTGAAGGCACTCTAATACAATATGCATATGATAAAAACAACAACGAAAGGCCACTACTGAATAAACCCAACTGATGTAAATTTTATTAAAACTGTACTGTTAAGCGCTTTTCGTTTAGCTCGTAGGCTAAACTGCGCTTTTCGTTTAGCTCGTAGGCTAAACTTCTTCAGACTCCACTGTCATCTGCAAATCAGACACATTAACTCACCCACAACACAATAAGCTTTCTCTTCCATAGAAACATGGCTCTCTATTGTCAAACTCCTACTGAACCTAAAAAAAAAAAAAAAACAAAGCTCCTTATCTTCACCTATAAACCCCATAGCTCCAACAAAACAAACTTCAAGATCTTCTCAGCCAGAGGATTCTAAAATGGTGGACTGTCTGTGAACACTTCAGCTGTGCCACTCCTTACACTACAACTTCAATCAGACCTTTTGTCAACACATCCTGCAAGGAAAATATACTACAACTGCAGAGACTGAGAAAGGGAAATATATTAAACCTTTCCCACTCGGTATTTCACTCAGAAAAGTTCTTTCCACTTAAATATTTTACTTACAGGATATAGGAGCCAGAGCCACATGGTATCTACATTACATCTCTAATGAAGGCATAAACAAGAAATTAATAGATCGAAAGAACAGATCAAAAGGACTTTACAGTCTTAAAAACTTGAATTCTCATAAAAAACATACTTCTCCAAGCGATATTTTTGTTAAACTGAAATGGCTGATCAAACAGAACAAATAGAAACCCAGATTACTAAAACCAAGCTGTCACAGATAGTCTCGCCAGAAAAGGATACCTCATCTAAAAGACAGAAAACAAATAAACCTCAACAAGACTCTCTCATATCTTCCCTGAGGTCGAAACAGGATCAAACCCTTACTAGTGAAGACCTCAAAACAGCACTGCAACCATTACAAACAGAAATTCAAGGCTTCTCTCACAAACTTGTTTAATTTGGTACAAACTTAGAGCAGATAATGACACGCTTAAAACAAAATGCGGCCAAAACCTTGGACAATGAGATAAAATTCAAAACATAAAGGAAAATTTACAATCCAACTCTACCTCCATTATGGATTTACAATAAAAAAATGTTAGATCTTGAAGCAAGAAGCCATCGCAACATCATTATAAGAGGTATCCCTGAATCCTTTGAGAATACTCAAATCACTACAATAATGAAAGAGATTTTTAACATTACTGGATAATAAAGAGCTGTTGAAAGATATAATCATAGAAAGAGCTCACAGATCGCTCCAATGCTCTCAAATCGCAGATAATCCAAGACAAATTTATGTCAGACTTCTAAATTCAGCTCATGCTCAAAACATCCTCGCGGTCTTTAAAGCTAAACGAAACATTTCCTGGAGGAGCCATAAAAATCACCATCTTACAAGACCTACCTTTGGAAATTAAGCTGAATTGGCAAAAGCTCTCAAAATATTGTGCTTACTTGGTGGAAAATAAAATACGCTTTCAAATGAAATACCCAGCTATCTTAATTTTCCATCACAATGGCACCAAGATTCAAACTGAAACCCCAAGGAAGCAAGAAGTGTATTCCTTTGTATTTTCAAGCAAAACCCTGCATGAAAAATATTACCCTCCATAGTCGCTTTAAAGTTGAATTATATCTCTTTCGCTTTCTCAGGAGGACTTCTCTCTTATATTTCGTTCTACGTGTTTTTTATCCCTGAAAAAGGATTTTCTATTAACAGTACTATTGTAAAATTCAATTCCCATGGTAACGCTGATGTCAGACACACGGACAAATTTTAACCTCTTCATCTCTTGCAGTCAGACTTAAATCACTTCCTGTTCTCTGCACTCAACTGTGACCTACTGACAGAGGAATGAGCAACGAACATGCTACCACTTTGGGAGAATGGTCTGTGGTGCGAGTGGTTACCCGTTACATCCCTGGATTCTCTGCACTAGTGATACGATAGCACACAGCATTTTAGGGGATGAATTTATCCATCTTGCTAAACTTTGGTATGTGCAAGAACCTTCAAATACTTAAATGCTGACTGGAATTATTATATCTAGTTGCTAAACTCGGCTGAGTTACTCTTAAACAGCAAAAACCTACTAACATACTTATCTTGCTCAGAACTGGATGCTAGCATGGATGTCAGTACATCGTAATTGCTGAACTCTCTCTAGCTCGTTTCTTACTGTTATTATGCTCTAATTGCAGCTTACCTTAGTTAACACAGTTCCTGTTCAATGCTTGAGGGGGATGGGGGGAGGGAAGGACGGGAAAAAAAAAAAAAAAAAGAGAACAACGCAAAAGGGAGGGAAAAAAATCATTAGCTCTGTAGTCAAAAGTTTTTGATATGTATTAATGATCAAAATTAAGTTCTGCTACCTATATAAGAGAAACAACCAAGTGCTGGAAATAACCTTTGATAACTTCACAGCCACTTAAGGCTCTACAGATAGAGTTGGCAATTTGAGTGGATCACCAATACTTAGGTAGTAACGCCTTTGGTAGTGTTTTGAGGTTGTTCTGATACACCTCTTTTATTAGAGCTTTTGACTTAATTATAACAGTTTTATTATTGTTGTCAATATATGCCTGTTTTAACTGATGGTATTACTAGTAATCCTCTTGTTTACCTTTCTTCAGCAAGATATCCTTGTTGTTATTGATATGGGAGGAGGTTATATACAACCTTCAATTAACTATTAATAGTCAATAGGAGGAGCTAAGCACTGTATATAGCTGATGTTTGTCCACATTTGGAACAAGCTAGGTAGCTTTTTTTTTATCCCTCTGCCACACGCGTCTTTCACCTCAGGCCTAAATCTAACAACTTCCCGTAATACAACAAACATATATATATTCTTTCAAAGGGATGGGTGGTTAGGCACCTGCAGAGGGTTTAAGGGTTTAGAAGTCACCTTACTAAAATTATCTCCAAATCTTACAGTTTTAAGTACACATATATGCAGTCTTACAAGTCTAAGCTGACACTCATAAAACAAATTTAGATTATGATAATGATTACAATTGATTCGTGAAATATTAAGGGGCTCATAGATAAAAAAAAGAGAAATTCAATCATGCACCTCACATTCCAAAATAAATGTAATACAACATATTTACAAGAGACTCATATGACTAACGAGTTTGGAATAATGATAGAAATAGGAAATGGGTGAAGCAAATAATTGCTGCTGGTTATGACTCATCGTCTAGGGGGGTAGCAATTATAATAAATCAATCTTTTCAAGGGGAGATCACCTCCACCAAAAGTGATCTTAACGAAAGATGGCGTTTATTTATCTTTAACTACCCTATGCTAAATAAACCTTTACTTTTTGTAAACGTATATAGTTCCTGATCCAACCAGTATTTTTTTATTTACGATATTTTCAATATCTTAGCAAATTATAAAAAACATTTATGCATCATAGGAGGGGATTTGAATGCTTTGCTCAGCCCAGACAAAGGCAGATCACATAAGGAAACTAGGCAATCTCAACATACATTAGCACTAGAAAAATTACAAAACACCTTCGATCTAATAAACCTTTATTTAAGATTTCAGCATGGTAATTCAATACTTAGATTCACCTTCTTTTCAACTAGACACAAATCCTGGTCAAGAATTGACGCCTTTTTAATTTCCCAAACTTTCACCCATTATAAACTGAACTATACGGTCTTCCCAAGATCTATCTCTGACCATTCCAAAATAAATATCTCTATCAACATTTCGACTTCTAGCCTAAGATCATCATTATTCAACAATTGGACCTTAAATTCTAACATTATTCAAATAAAAGTAATACAAGAAATAAATGTCATCCTTGCCCAACTTGACAACAAGCTTATGTCTACTCAAATCCCCTATGATGTGCAATGGGCTGCTACTAAATCAGTCATAAGTGGTCTCATTATCCAAAAATCCTCTTAGTATAAGAAAAAACACATCAATCTTAAATCCAAACTGGAGACTCAAATTAAAGATATTGAAATAGAACTTCAACATAATTACTCAAAAGCTCTAGAAGAAATGATGTCCGACTTACAAAAACAATTGCACAACCTCTACCTAAAAAAACTCTCACTTGCAGAAATGAGATCGCTCTACCAATACTCAGAGTGGGCACAAACACCCTAAAAATTCTTGCCAGGTTAATCAATATCAAAAACGGTCCTCCTAAGATTAAATAAATCAAATATAAAGGATTCCTAAGCATACAGATCAAGACATTATAGACACATTTGAAGATATCTACCAAATCTTATATAATCTTCCAAATTCACAATCTAAAGACAAATTCAATGAGTTTATACATATGCTAAAATCCCCACAACTCAGTGACTCCCAAAATAACTCTCTAAAATCACCCCTCTGCTCAGAAGAAATAAAAATTTTGATTAATAAACTCGGATTGGGTAAAGAACCCAGCCCAGATGGAAACACTGCAGAGTGTTACAAAAAATGGTCCCATCCCGTCGCAAAAATTCTATTAAAAATATTTAATTACATCACTCACTATGGCATAACTGATAGATATCTAAATAACTCAAAAACCGTCCTAATTCTCAAACCAAACTCAGATCCCTTAGACCCAGCCAGCTATAGACCAATTGCCCTCATCAATACGGACTTTAAGATTCTAGCCCATGTTATTGCAAACAGACTGAAAAACATACTCCCCTCCATAATCTCGCATGAACAAATGGGCTTTATGCAGAACATACAAATGATAACACTCTTCTCTTGGCTACCATCATCAGACTTCTAGGTAGCGATAAGCATCCCAGATATGCCCTTACTGTCGATGCAAGTAAAGCATTCGACAGAGTAGACCTAAACTTCTTATTCAGTGTTTTAATTTCTTTTGGAATCCCTCAAGAATTCATTGACATAAAAGTACTCTACCAAAAAGCCCCACTACAATATACATAAATTCAAATCCAACCCTATTGCTATATCTAATGGAACAAGACAAGGATGCCCCCTTTCTCCCTACCTTTTTAATCTCAATCTGGAACCGTTGCTTTTATTTATATCCCAAAAAACCTTCCATCACATACCTAAAATCTTAAATGTAAAATTTTTATACTCTGTCTTTGCTGAAGATCTAAACTTATACTTTGAACTTCCCAATACCGATCTCCAAAAAGTACTAAACTCACTAGAGATGTATTCAAATATATCCAATTACAAATTAAATCCAAATAAATCATATATATTCCCTTTAAATCCCCTAGGCCATAAATAATTCTAGTACCCTGATATTGAGATTAAACCCAAATACCACCTAAAATACCTAGGCATAAACTATACTCCCAACTTTAATGAGACCCTTAAGATCAATTTACAATACACATGGTCAAATATTGAAAGTTACATCAACAGATGGAGAAACATGAATCTGTCCTTATTATCAAAAGCTAGTGTGGTTAAAATGAATGTTCTGCCTAGAATCCTCTTTCAGCTAAATGCTACTCTCTCGATCATCCCACAACAATTCTTCACAAATGTAGAAAAAGCCTTATCCACATTCATGTGGCACCCTAAATCTGTTAGAATAACATATGACAAACTTTCTTTATCAAAAGATAAAGGAGGGCTGGATTTGTCATATTTTAAACTTTATTACAATGCAATTATTTCAAGCAGACTGGCCCAAATAGTCAATTATGATCCTAATCTGAGCTGGTGGACACCTCAATGGATCAAATTCTGGTACAACCAGATAAAACCCATTGATATTAATCCAAAAGGTCTCCCCTTTCTAAATCCAAACAACTGATTCACAACAAAACTACATCCTCTTATCAAACATATGATCCTTACCTTTCAAAATCTGTTCAAATCAATACAGCTCTCCAATACTCTTGATCTCATTCAACCTGTCCACCTTAATCCCAATTTATTAATTAACAACCAATCAATAAACTTAGCAAACTTCCCTCACATTAAAGACATCACAGTCTGGGAACTATACAAATGGCAAGACTGCAATATAACAGAACTAAGACAGAAACTCGAGCTTCCAAAGAAATATGATATTATTCTTGGGCCGCTCATTTATTTGTTAAAAAACAAATTATCTTCTATTAAAATTGATCGCCAAGATATTAAATCTGCCAACTTGATTCCTAAAACGCTAGCTACTAAGAATAAAACTGTCTCCAAGACATATAAACTAGTCTCAAACATAAAATCCCAGAATGCCCTCCTCTTCTCAACCTACTGGCAAGAGAAAAGTCAAGCGATTTCTTCTGAAAATAAAAGATTGGCTATTGAGAATACGATCAAGCTAATTCCCTTCAAGCGTTTAATTTACACCCAAATCATGATTAACCATACCCCCTTACTACACGCCATCAATTCTAAGTAAATTCAATCCCAGATATTCACCATACTGCCCTTATTGCCCAAATCAAAAAGCTGACACGCTGCACATTTTCTGGAGCTGTAAAAGAGTTTACAACCTATGGTGTTCCTTAAGAGTAAAATTAGAAAAAATTGGCTACGAAAAATCTACCTTCTCATGGGAAGCAGCAATCATACATAGCACTACAACTAATCTTCCCAAAATTCTAAATCACATCCTCATCACTATGTTTGCCCTCAATAAATACTACATAACTAAGAACTGGATTCATAAATCCATAATCTCATGGGAAAATTTTCGAAATCTTGCAATTAAATTCATATCCTCTCATAAACTGGCAAACACTTCTATAAAACAAAAGGAATACTACCAGAAATACTGGGGATACTTGCTGGACTTAATTCTGAAGAATTAGAAGCCGACATCAGTCCAGCCCAATCTTATAGGCTCCTGTAGTAAGTTATCACAACAATATAGTCTAAATTTTCCAGTATTTTATTCAAGCACTCATTTACAATTTAGTTAAAATTAACAGGGAGACTGCATACTTTTCCTGCACATATTAATACTCTACGCTCCCACTTTCATCTTCTTTTTCTTGTTATAAAATCTTATCCCAATAGAAGTGACTTCTACTGTATACTATAGTTTTAAGCTTCCTTTTGTAGTAATTGTTAATCATTTAATTCCTTGTAATTATTGTTATATCCATTGTTAATTTTATTTTGCCTTTCTTCTTGTTGACCACATATCTAAAAACTCAATAAAAATTTTCTGGAAAAAAAAAAAAAAAAAAAGATCTCAGCCAACAATACTAAAATTGAATTGGTTCAGCATACCAAACTACCAGTCGTCACCACTGACGATAATCTCAAGTCTGATCTACACATACAAAATAGTATTAAAAAAAACACCAAAAACTAGCCATGCTATACAGGAATAAAAACTTCCTCACAGCAACTACCAAAATTACCATGGCCAAAACCTACCTCTTGCCCTCATTGCTACATGGGGCCCCAATTCTAACTAACTTGCAGACCTCCCCAAGGGAAAAAAAATAGAAAGCTGCTATAACAAAATTGCCAAATTTGCCATAAAAGTATTCCCTCTATCTTATCACTGTAAAGCCCTACATTCCCTAAGATGGCTTGAACTCCCCCCTCCACCTCTAATACGTACAACTTACTATGGTATACAAAATCATCCAAAACCCACTAACTTGTCTTGCTCTTAGCCTATTAATCAACTTTTACATTCAAATAAACATCTCAGATCTGAAGACAAACATCTCCTCACTACTTATAAACCTACTCTTGTTCTGTGACAAAACTATGGAACTCCCTTCCTTTAACTTTTAAAACTGCTACTAACCTGAAACTCCTTCAAAATGTCTATAAAAGAATACTTAAACAAAGCATGGATTTGCTCCTGTATGAGCCCAGGCTGAGGTACTTGTACCTTTTTCAACCTGTACTCTCTTTATCCCCAGTACTAACTTACCCTACCTTCCCTTCCTGTACACATACTCCCTGAGGTTACACTCGTATGTTTTCCACATCTATTTCTACTATCCTCTCCATCACACCCTACCCTTCCTCTACTCGTACTGTCCTACGTCTTCACCAATATAATCTGTTACCATATTTCATGACCTCTAGAAGATTAATCATTATGATAATCATCTGTTATGTAAATAATACCGCATCTTCCTGTTATCAGACTTTCCATAATAATTTATGCTTGAACACTATGACTTTATTATGACTGTTGAGTTTTTATTCTGACAAACTAATGTGTTGTTTTCATATTTGTGTCTGAATGTTATGACTTTATTATGTCTATCTACTTTTTCATTTTGTTAACCATATGTAAACTTGGAGCTTTTCTCTCCAGGCCTCTGCTGAAAAATGGGTACCTAATGACCCAGTCAGACTTTATCATTAAAGAAATGCCAAATAATAAATAAAATCCTCTATTCCCATTTCAAACCACAAGCTTTTGCTCTGACATAGCTATGTTGAAATCCTGTCCCTTTCCTGTTCCACATTTACTACTAACCAAAATGTGTACGTTTCAAGCTCATTTCCTATGTCATCCTCCCTTCCATAATGTACACACTTAAATCCTACAATTTCAATTTACAGGTTGACAAGAAATGCTCTTCCATGGCAACACTATACTCTGTTTCCTAAGCTCCGCCTGCACCAGCGATGCAGATGAATAAGGCCATGACTACAGCTCAGGTGACTCAAGATTATTGAGCAGCTCAGGCATTTAATGGCACAGGCAGGGATGATGGGCATGTCCATCTTTGAGGGGAGGGGTGGTGGCATTCAGATGGTTACACCCACTATTTCATATATGATTCTGCCTTGGCCACTGGGCAGAAGTGAGTCATGAGTGGGGGAGACATGCGAAAGGGGAAAGTGGGTATAGATATACAAGCTGGTGAGGACAACCCTGGTTAGTGCATGTGGGGGAAGTATGCATGCTCTTGACATATAAGCATAGGTGGCCCTTGAGGCGACACATGCACACATAACCACCAACTGGGGTTGAGGAGGTTAGGATACAGAAATACATGCTGTCATGGGTGGGATGTGGTGAGAGTGTAAAGTACAACTGTGGTTGCCTGAATGATGGTCCCAACCCCTCTGAAAAGACTATCACTCTTGCCCCCCCCCCCAGCTTTGATACTTGGCACAAGGGAACACTCTCATATCCCACAGGATGAAGGGCTTGACAGTCGGCAGGCATGGAAGCAAAAAAGGATACTAAAAAAAAGTACAGTTGTGTACACTTACCATAAATGTAGATGTTTGAGTGTATTCACTGTTGCAGTCATCGCATTTGGGTTATCCCTGCAAGGGTAGCCCTTGGCCAGCCCGAATACCAGAGGCTTAGTATTTCTGCCTCGGTTACTGTGGCTTCAGGACTGACGTCAGGTTGTCAGTAGTATAAACTAAGGCAGCCGACGCCATTACATCAGTTTTTCTTGCCCTGTCAGGAGCCCCCATGTGGGAGCCAGGATATGGTGGAAGAACCCCACCAACAGAAATTAAACACCAAAAAGTTCCTTGTAAAGAGAGAGAAGAAAAGGGGGATGGAGGGAGGCAAACCAGGACTGCAACAGTGAATACACTCGAACATCTACATTTATGGTAAGTGTACACAACTGCACTATGTTCTTCATGTTTCACTGTTGCAGTCATCACATTTGGATTGATTCCCAAAGCTAAGGAAAAGGGTGGAGGCAGTCAAGAAGACGAGGGGCTGGCTAGGATGCCCTGCAACACTGCAGTGGCAAAGCCTGCCCTGGATTTGGAGAAGATAGGCAGGTGGTAATGCTTGCTGAAGATGTGAACAGATGTCCATGTGATAGCCTCCAGGATGTCCCTGGTGGGGACTCCTCTGAGGAAAGCTGCAGAGGTGGATGCTGCTCTGGCAGAGTGAGTCCTGACCCCCTTAGCGGGATGTTTCCCGTGTTGCTTGTAACAGAAATGGAAGCAGTGTGCTACCCATTTGGAAATAGTTTGTTTGGCTATGGTTTTGCCCTCTGCCCCTGCAGCAAAGCTGACTAGCAATTGATCAGTCTTTCTGAATGATTTAGTCCTGTCTAGATAGACCTGTCTTTGCACATCTAGAGAGTACAGAATCCTTTCCCCCTTGTTTTGTGGGTTAGGGAAAAAGGTGGGCAAATGAATGGACTGGTTGAGAGCCACACTGGACACCACTTTGGGCATGAAGGATGGGTTAGTCATGAGGGACACCGTCAGCATGGAAGATGATGAAGGGCTGTGCAGCCATAAGTGCTTGTAGCTCGGATACTCTTCTGGCTGAAGTGATGGCCAGAAGCAAGGCTGTCTTCCAGGAGAGAAACTTTAACTCTGCTGAAGATGCTGGTTCAAAGGGGGGCAGGGTGAGCTTTTTCAAAACACAAAGTTTAGGTCCCAAGCTGGGGTAGGTGCTCTTCTGGGTGGCCTCAAGTTGTTAGCCCCTCTTAGGAACTGTCTGAGGAGACGTTGTGAGAAAAGTGGGTGCTCAGTTTTGAAATGTGCACAGATAGCAGAGGCATGAATTTTAATAGAGGAAAAGCAGAGACCACTGTGTAGCATGTCAGCTAGGTAACCCAGGATGAGAGGTAGAAAGGGCTGTGCTGTATCGGCTCCCTTAGCCTGAATCCAGGTGCAGAACCTTTTCCATTTGTCAGCATAAGACTTTCTAGTGCCAGGGCATCTAGCCTCACGTATAAAATCTAGAACCTATTTAGTGAGACTGGCCGCTTGATCAGTGGTCAAGCAATAAGCCAGGCTGCCAAATTGAGGGTCTGCAATTGGGGATGCATGAATTCTCCTTCCCTCTGGGTCAGGAGGGTTGGGGGTCTGAGGGAGATGCCATGGTGGCAGTGGGGACTGGCTGCACAGCAGTGGGTACCAGTGCTGGTGATGCCAGTCTGGAGCAATCAGAATTGTCCTTGGTTTTTCCTCCCTTACTTTGAGCAGTACCCTGGTAATGAGAGGTAGTGGGGGAAATGCATAGACCGAGAGGTGGACCCAGGGGAAGGATAGGGCATCCACTTTCCAGGTCCTGCAATGAGGCTCCCCAGTGCAGAACTTGCTGAGCTGATGGTTGGACTGGGAAACAAGGAGGTTGACCTTCAGGGTGCCCCATTTCTGAGTTATTAGGGTGAAAGTTCTTTGGTCTAGCTGCCACTCGTGTGGGTCCAGAAGATTTCTGCTTAAGTTGTCTGCCAGAGGGTTTAGAGAGCCTGGTAGGAATTGTGCTAACAGGTGCAGTTGCATGGCTGAGGCTGTGTGCCAAAGGGTCATGGTGAGCCTGCATAGCGGGTAGGTGCGAGTCTCTCCCTGCTTGTTGATATACTACATCACAGTGGTGTTGTCCATTTTGATCAGGACAGCACCTGGGAAGAGAAGGGTCCTGAAAGCTGTCAATACGTGCTGGACAGCTAACATCTCTTTTTCGTTGATGAGCAGATGCATTTGCTGTGGTCTCTATTGGCTCTGTATGCAACTGCCGTCCAGGTGTGCACCCCAGGCATAGTCTGATGTGTCTGTGGTGAGGGTCTGGGCAGCGGGGGGTGGTGAGAAAGGTATTCCCTTGTCGTGGGAGCATGCTGCTGCCCACCAAAATTCCTTAGGCAAGGTATCATTGGTATAAGAGTTTCCACGTCTTGAGGGTGTTGACACCAAAGGCTTTTTAGGTACCACTGAAGTTACCTCATATGTAGTCTGGCATATGGAATGAGTAGAACGTAAGATGCCATGAGCCCCAGAGCTTGCAGGATTTTCCTTGTGGATAACTGGGGTCTGGTGGCTAACTGCGAGAAGTAGGCTGTCAGGTAAGTTTGCTTTTCTGGTGTAAGGAATGCCATCTGGGATGCTGTGTCCAGGCTTGCTCCCAGGAATATAATCCTTTGGGTGGGTACTAATTTGGATTTCTTTTCGTAGATAGTGTAGGGAGGTCAGTACAAAGACCAGGAGCTTGAGCAGCTTTTCCTGTCTGCCTGAATTAGGCAGTCATCTAAGTATGGGTAAATTTGTACATTTCTTTGTCTGCAAAAAGCAATGGCGAGAGCCAGACATTTTGTGAAAACTCTGGGAGCAATAGATAAGTCAAAGGGAAGCATAGAGAACTGAAAGTGCAGAGATCCTGCCCTGAAACTTAGATATTTCCTGCATGATTCCCCTGATTGGGATGTGGAGGTAGGCCTCTTTTAGGTCTAGGGTGGCTAGCCAAGCATTCTTGGAGAGTATAAGTAGTAGTTGCTGGAGGGTGAGCATTTTGAATTTTGGTATCACCAGGAAGGTGTTTACAATGGATAGCTCGAGGATGAGGCACCAGATACCTTTGTTCCTGCGTACCAGGCAAAGTCTGGAGTAGAAACCTTGGCCTGTTCTGCAGGAACGTGCTCTATTGCCCTCCTACAGAGCAGGGAAAGTACTTGCTTTTTCGCCTCTGCCTACTGCTTTGGAGGAACACCTGGGAATCCTTTTGGGGTTGGGAGAGTGTGGAAAGAAAATTTGTATCCCTGGGAAACTATGTTGAGGATCCAGCAGTCGCTGGTAATGGTGGCCCAGGTGCTTGCATGGAAGGACAATTTTCCTCTTAGGGGCAAGTGCAGGTGGACAGAGGGAGAGGGTAGAAGTGGAGAGTCATTGTGAGTTCTTACCAAGAGGGGGTGGCTTTGCACTCCCTGGTTCTGCTTTGGGAGGAACTCCATTGATTTGATCTCCGCATTCCCTGTGGCTGTTGTCTGGGGGGGGTCTTCTTCCTCAGGGTCTGGGCTGAACTGACCTGCAGGGGGCAGGAAAGGACTAGTGTTTGGAGGGGCAATGCCTACTGAACCTGGGTGGCTGGACCTGTAGGAAATCCTTAACTGTCTGTATAGATTTAGCTTTTTCTTCCATCTTTTTAAGACCTCCTCGCCTTGGTGCCAAATAAGTTGCTTTTGTGCAAAGGTGCATTAAATAATTTAGATTTGACATGGTCTGAAAAGGGCTGCTCAAGCCAAGCATGCCTTCTAAGGACAGAACCGGTGACTGCTGCCCTGCAAGAAGCTTCTAAGTGTAAGGTGTGCTTAGTTACTTGACTTGCAGAATGCATTAACTCTTGTAACTCTATTTTCTGCACAAGCAGGAAAAGATGATATTTTTTGTTTGAGGAGTTCCATGGTATGTTGCTGAAATTTTAGCATATGGAACTGACAATTTAGTGCTCTGATAGCAAGAGTAGCAGAGATGTATACTTTTTTACCCCATCTGTCTAGTGCTTGGGAATCCCTATCTGAGGGGGGTGGGATTCTTAGCAGAAGTTGCTTTAACTCCTTTAGGCTCTTGAGAAATAACCTCAGGGTCAGCAGTAGGATTTTTGAAAAGAAATTTGTGAGAGTCAGGGACTCTAACACCTGTCAGGTTTTCTGGGAGCAGGAGGGAGGGTGTCAAGAGTCAAACTAGATTCCATGAAAACATCATCCACAACAACCAGGACAGGAGGAATGGCCAGGGGTCTGTGCTGTGGAACATCTAAGAATTCTCTGAGTCTCTTTTTAGACTGACGGTAGTTCTGACATTCCCACTGGAAATGCTCCCTTAAAGTATGAAGGGTTTCCCAAAGGAAAAGTCCTCGAGTGGAGAGGCTGAAGGAATGGATTCCTCTGCATCAGAATCCTCATAAGCAGGGAGGGGCTGCATGTCTTCATATTCAGATGCATCAGAGTCATCAGACTCCTGTTCAGATAAAACTACTGGGGACAGATCTCTTTTTCTTTTGTAAGGGGTAGCTTGGCTTCCCCTGATCAGCATTATAAGGTCTTCTGCCATTTTAAGCATTTGAGACAGAGGCAAGGAAGCAGGTGTCTGAGATTGGGTCATCGGTTTCTTGGGCGTGGTTCGTACCCTGGGCCTTAGAAACTCGGTAGTTTTCGAAAGAACGGTAGACTGGAAAGAAGTTTTCCATTTGTGTCGAGAATCGGTAGTGCAAAGTACTTCCTCAGAAGCCGGTGCCTGCTCAGCGGCTCCGGACCCATCCAAAGTAGAGACAACCGCAGGATTCTTAGTTGAACAAGAGTTTTGCAGCATACCAGACTCCAAAAGGGTCTCAGTAGCGGCCTGCAAATCCACAGAAGCAGGCATCAGGGGCTGCGAAAGCACCTCACTGAGGACCGGAGAACTGATGACTAGCTTAACGGAAGCATCGTCGGTAGGTTTGGGGACCTGTGCAGCATGTCTCTGTCTTTATCCTTATGTTTTTTTTCAGAAGATTTGCTGTCGGATGGCTTATCGAAGCTATATCGGAATTCAAGGACTGTGAGCGAAAATATCTAGCTACAATAAGGGCCCGATGACGTATAGTTCTGGCATTGAACAAAGCACAAAAGCAACAGCGAGGGACGTTGTGGTCTGGGCCTAAGCAAGTGACCCAGTAAGAATGAAAGTCTCAGTGTGGTATTTGCTTTCCACAGGCGAGACAATTGTTAACTTTTTCTGACATCGGTTAGAGCAAGAAAAAAGGATTCCCTACAGGGTACTTAGCTTTAGAAGACTTTAGCTTCAGTTCATAAGACAAAACTCAGGTAGCAGCCAACCGGCACTCGTGAACTGCTTCTGCTTCGGGCTCCTCGGTAAGAAAGACTGATGTAATAGCGTTGGTTGCCTTACTTTATACTACTGATGACCTGACGTCAGACCTGAGGCGACAGCAACCGACAGAGAAATACTAAGCCTCTGGTATTCAGGCCGGTCGAGGGCTACCCTGGCAGGGATAACCCAAATGTGATGACTGCAACAGTGAAACACAAAGAACAACTTTGCTTCCTGAGCATTACATGGTACTCCCAGCTGGTCTTCACCAATGTTTCAGATAGTTTAATTTGAAGCTTCAGCTATCAAAACAAACAGTGAAGTTTCAATTTGCCAAAATATAAAAAATTTTTTTTTTGCAGAGGGCAAGCATCCCTAAATTCCCTTCACCTATATACGTTAGCTCCATGACTGTATAACTGCAGAGAAAACAGAAAACCCAAACAAAGTGAACCACTTCCAGGATACAAACATAAAACATACCAGCAGTAATTTCAATTAAGAAAATTATCTGAGAAGTTCAACAATGAGTAAATGAAGGGTTTACATCTTGTCAACATTTCCCTCAATGAAGTACACAGTAATGGATTAAATGACAGAGAACAAACGCAATATCACCAGTCCAGCAGAAGCAATACACCTGTTTGGGTTTGTTCACTGAATGAACCCTAAATCCTGGTTCTAAAAAAATTAAGCATAGTAGTCACAACCCATAAGTTTTACAAACAATGCTATCAATGTTCAAGGTAATAACACACATGCAACATAAGGCAAAGCACACACAAAGCAAAGGAAGTAATGGTACACAAATTTGTATATTAGATATATGGTTATCATACAACACACTGTGGGGCAAATTAGGTGCAAAGAATCAAACAATCTACCCTGTATACAGTTCAACAAATAATTATTACATTACTGGGTACAACTTCAAAACAAAGTCTGATAATGAAAACTCAGACACTGCTTTGCAATAGGGACTGTACCAAGTGCGAACAAGATTTACAAAGGTAAACCCAGTCTAATGTAAGCTTTGAGGGAGTGAACAGATAAAGGTAGAAGGTTTAAACTGCCACAAATTGTACTTTACATGCAAAAGGTGACCATAAATTCAAAGGACAATGAGCCGAGATGCAGAAGAACTCAGCTCTGCTTAAAAAATGCATCTAACACACGAAGAAGGCAGGCCAAAGTCACTGATAGGCCTGATAAGAACAAGTACCTACACCAATGGTCCAAAACTACTGGTGATCACTCCTAGGCAACACTCACTGCACTGAAATAACAAAAAGCTGAGAGAAAACTACTGTTGAGAACATATAAACAGGTATGTAACTAAAGGTGAGAGGAAACCATAATGTAGCAGTAATAGGGAAGTTAAATTGGACAAGAATTCAATGTGTAATAAACAGTCAATCTTTAAACAAATATGACTGATCTTCATTTCAGTCTACAGAGTTCTGCAAAATAAACTTATGGGCCTTAACATGTTTTATGTGAATCCAAGAAGAAGTTAGGAAGAAGCCAAAATGAATGTAAAACATGCAGTAGCAATGCAAATCTGCCACATCTAATTTACAGTGTTAGTGTCTTAGACAGCTGGCTTACTCTCTCAAAGTGTTAATATCCACCAAAAATTCAATTCAGCTAAGCTATTTGTATCATTATACATAGTGAAATGCAGTACTTGTAAAGAATTTACTTATAATTTATTTATTTTGAGTTACACAATACACCTGTACAATATGAAATGAAAAATTACCACTGATGCTTATCACTTTCTCACCTACCAGCTGCAGCGCAAAACATCCCAGGACTAAGAACAAGGAAGGACAGCATCAGCCTCCCAACATGAAGCCCAAATTTCTTACATACGGTCCTAAAGCCAAACAAAAGTGAAAAAAATATTAACATGATACACAGTTCTGTCAATACAAGGAACACCACAATGTTTTTCATGTTTAAATTTTGTAAGTACAGAACACGTGCTTAGTAGCCACATGACAAACACAACAAAGAAAGCCAAAACAGAAACACAATCAATTCTCACAAAGCTGGATAAGGACAGGGTTAACAGTTCCTGGTCTCTCCAGCACCAGCACCTATGATGTTGTAAGGGCTCTTAATTCCTCACACTGAGCAAATAATATGATTTGGTGGTATGCAGGGAAGAATGACTTATGGTATGCAGGGAAGAATGACTTATGAAACTAGATCCGGAGAGACATGCCAGATCTCATTATGTATACGTTGGATGTGGGCATAACTTTAGCCCTGAATGGCATCAAACTTACACCCAGAATGATACTTAAATAAAAAACAAAATAAAAAACAAGGCAAAAAACTTCAATAATTGGTTAAGTAGTAATAGCACTTATCATTCTGGAAGGATCCAGTATGTGTCAGCTTAGAGCAAGATGGAAGACAGGCCAACTTGCTTTGCTAGATATGGTCTACACCTCTTGTCCCATAGCTTCCATTAACTGGCCAAAGCCTTTGGTACCCTCTTTATGCCTTTTTAGGGCATGCCTGATTATGGGACATTCCAAAATTGTAAATAGTGGCATTGCAAATCCTAATTCTAAACACATCAAGGATGCTTTTCTCATTGCTAGGCATCTTTAACAACAAAATGCCTAAGCGTGAGGTAGTGTTCTTCATTTTGGAGATGGAAGGTTGAGAGCTACAGTGCTGCCCCTACACTGAAATTAGGTCTCAGCTACAACACAGACACAGAAGTATTCCAGATGAGAAACAGTCTCAAGATCAGGAACTGTAAGGAACATGAATCTAAGAGTCAAAATGAGGAACATTTCTCATAATGAGATACACTTGAGAGGTATGCTTGGAAGGTTTGGTTAAGGTATTGAGTAGCCTCCTCCAACAGAAGTCTTTGTAATCAAGTGTTTGTCTACCCATCTACAAATTTCCAGAATCCTCGCATGTTATTCAATATTCAACCAAACAGTTACATCTCTAACTGTTACGTTTATGCTAATATGTAATAATCATTTTGTATACATTAATTTCATCCTGTGCTAGCTGCTACACTAACAATCTGAGCTCAATCAAATATTTCATCATCGTAATATTGGGTCTATATCAAAACACTGAAGTATTAAAACTTTGAATGTTCTGATATCTAACACTAGTCAGCAAACGCTAAGTATAGCGAAGCTGCAGAACAGCAAATTCTTTCCTCGGGAAAGAATCTGGTTGTCCGTTTTTGTGGCTTCGCTATTCTTAGCGCTGTGGTGGAAAGTTATGGGTTGGGTTCAGGTAAGTGTGCAACTGTTTGTACATTAGGGTTAGGGGCGGGTTAAGTAAGTTAGGGTTAGGGGGCGTGTGTGCGATACTGACAGACTTGAGGGTTAGGGGCGGTATAAGTGAGTTAGGGTTAGGGCGCGGGTTAGGTGAGCGTGCAATAGTGACGCACCTTAGGTTATGGTTTGGGTAAGTGGGTAGATAGTAGTGTATGTTTAGTTTAGTATAGCGTTAGATGTAGGAATTTAAGTGTATGTATATGGTTGCTGCTTGTTTGATGTGCTTGTGTTGTGTGTGTGTGTTTCAGAGCAGTGAATTTTTTCCCAAAAAATTTGTTGTTCTGAATGTTCGATATTTTCATGTTTAGATGTTTTGGGGGCGATGAAATAGTGTTCGCTATTTTCATCTTTCGATAACGTGATCTAAATGTGTAATATTCACTTTATTGCAGCACTGTACTACTTTACTATAGTAACAGGTGATATTAAATCGGGTAAAGCACTTTACCACTTCATAAAACATTTTAATTGTAGTAATCTATTAGCTTATGCAACTTGCATAATTAATGAAAATATAAATCTGTTCAACAATTTGGTTAATTGACAGAAAGTGCTACAGACTCATTTCTACTAGTTCAGGAAGCTATGTCCCAGATAATGGCATCTTTTACTTGAGAGGACAACCTTGGACTACACTCATTATTTACTTCTTGTGTTTGGACTCTATGTTCACAGGTGTATACTAGACTAACGACCACTAGGGCCCTTATAAGCCTAGCCGTGCAACCCAAATCGGGCCCACAAATTTGATTTACACAGGGGTAATTTACTGACTGCCTCTGTCCATCAGAGACATAAGTGCCAGACCAGGGGTGAATTTCTCATTACCCATCTACTGGTCCAAATTGTGCTTAAATAGAGTTAGGGAGGAACACTGCTTCACACAGGTGGGAAGCCTGTTGCAGAGAATGCAAATTCTCTGAGAAACACATCTGTCTCTTCATCATGTCCTATTTATGTCACCAGCAAAATTCAGGTTTTTTGAACTAGCAGTTTGGATGCTGTCTGTTTTCTGGATGTGCAAAAGGTTCATTGAAACAGGGCCTAGTAATGCCTTGTGTGCTAGGCAAGGATCACCTTTCGGTAATCTATATAATACAGATTGAAGAGACAGGGCTTTGAGGCAATCAGCTTAAGACATTTTGTTTACTCCCTGTACTCTTTTTGTAAGGAGCCTTTGTGGATGTTCCAGTTGCTGCATGTGTCAGGTACATACCAAAAGGGTCATTACGCTCTATGATGAGTCTCATGTGGGCTGAGTACAGTGGTACAATGACTACTTTATATCTAGATGCCATGCCCTTACATATACACTGAGAAACATAAATGAACTTTCTTACTACCTTGGATACATGCTGTTCAAAAGTTAGGTCATTATCTACGTGTTCTTAGAACCTTGACTAGTGAATCGACTTGTAGGGGGTGCTCATTTAGTTAGCCTGGGTGGCAGACTTCCCAAAAGGTACAATAATGTACTTGCTGATATTGAGTTTTAAGCCATGGCTTTGGCACAAAGCATTTGTCTGCGTTAGACCTTCTTAAAGTGTGTTCTTATCTTGGAGGGATACAATGATTCTCCCAATTTGCAATGATCTGCAAACTTGGTCAGTCAGCAGCCTTTGACACTAGCTTTGACCTCTGAAAAGTAAACGCCAAAGAGGAGTGGGCCCAGTACAGAGCCCTGAGGGACTTCACTGGTGACTTACCTCTTTGTGGAGGTGGCATCACCTATCCTAACCTGCTGGGTTCTATATGTGAGCTAGCGAGCTATCCAGCATCTTATAAAGGGGTTTATGCCTAGTTCAGTTAGTTGGTTGACAATACCAGAGTGGGGTATTGTTTATCAATTGCTTTAGTCAAATTTAGGGAGGCAGTATGCACTGTTTTCCCCTCATCCACTACCATAGTGACCTTCTCTTGGTCATTCACCAGGTTTAGTAAGCATGACCTTACTTTCACAAAACCAGACTAGGATGGATCTAGTGTCTGGAGTTAACCTATATCCTTGTTGATAATTTCCATAATTATTCTTTCAACAGATTTACAAATAAGACTACTTAGACAATGGGCCCATAGTTTCCAGGACCTGTTGAAAGTAGTCTCTTATGAAAGGCGATAACTGTCCCATTCCTCCATTCTCGTGGCGCAAAGCCTGTTTTAAGACTACAGTTAAACAGTGACTCCAGAGATCCTAATTAGTTGTATTTTAGACTGTTAAGAAGGCATCCTGGGATGTTACTGGGGCCCACTGAGACTGTGATCTTGGCTTTAGCGAGCACAGCCAGTACATGCGCCCTAGTTTTAGTTGAAGGGGTTGAGTGTGATGGTACTTCTTGTGGGATGGCTGGGGGTGGGGGGTAAAGTTGGAATTGAATTTGTCTACTAACATGTTTGCTGTACTGCCAGGCTCGGTAACTGTGGTACCATTAAACAACAGTTCAGCACATTGCTGTGTGATGCCCTTGAGGTTTCCGACATAGCTGAAGGCCTCATGGTTATCTTTTACCTGGAAAGCTATTTTAACTTCAAAGTTGGCTTTATTTGACCAAATTGACTCTCTTAGTTGTCCATTTAGTTTGATGAGAAAGTTTCTATCTTTACGGGTATTACCCTTCCTGATTTTTTGCCATAATTTATTTTCCTTTTCTTGTATATCCTGTTTAATTTGGGATGCCACCAGAGTGGTTTGTTTCCTGGGCTAGTGCTGGGCTTATTCTGGTAGGTACAGCAGCCTCTATGCAGCCATTGGCATGGTTGCACAGAGTTTGAGAGAAATTCAGCATAGGCTGCTGTGTTCTTGGGGTTTGGAGGGGCACTGAATTTTAATAAACCATCATCTTATGGAAGGTCAATTTCCTTGGAATGGTTCCCAACTGTTACTGACGTTACTGGGGTTAGAGAGTTGATTTTGATTTCACAGGAAACAGCTTTATAGCCGACCTTACCAGGGAGGACGACACACTAAGGGGGGTTAGCATTCTCCCATGTTTGTGAGTACAAGGTCCAGTACGTTGGAAACTCTAGTGGGCATTTTCATTATTTGGTTAGGGGTGTTCGTATTTATGAAGTCCAGGAATCTCTGTGCCTGCAGATTTCAGATTGTGTTAGATTCTCATTCTACAGAAGGGTAATTAAACTCTCCTTTGAGTAGGATGTTAAGTTGGATGGTAAGCGTCTCCACTAGGTCCAAGTATGCATTGTGAGCTTCTTTAGACATGGAGGATGACCTATAGCTGCCTAGGATATGGTACAGGATTTTGTCTATGGTTATCTGCAGTTGAAGAAACTCCAGCATGTCATCCTGTTTGGCCAACCTAGAGGTATGCCTGTTATTCATGTATATTGAGACACCAACACCTTTATCTCTTGTCTGTGCATCAACTGGTCTAAAAGTGTGGAAAGCACAGAAACCTTGCACTTCCGGGGTACTCTCTACAACTTTAAACGATATCTTAGTAACAGCAAAGATATATATTCTCAAGTTTGACGAGGGCTTGCAGTAAGTGTAATTTTATATTTTTAGGCTGCTGGCATAATTTAGTAACACACTGAAGTTCAGTTGAGCTGATTTTGCTATTTTGGTAGGTCTGTCAATTTGGCACTGCCTAAAAAAAGCACTATGGGGTATATAAAGGTTTAGATAATACTCAAAAGTCTAGAAGGGAAAGGTGCAGACCATCCTTAGCAAAGTAACATGGTATGTTAACCATGTCTTCCCAAGTTGACAAATTACGACAGGGGGCACAGACAAGAGGCACAGTCTTATAAAACCACAAAAGGAAAAGGTTACAGGGAAAATTCACAGAAAAATAAGACTAGTTAGAGGGATCCACTCAAATAAAGCTAATATTGGAGTTCTTTTAGAAACTTTAGCTTAATGCCTCAGTGGAGTGTAGGGCAGACGCAAAGAACAGGGGAACAGAAAGGGAGTGGAATGCAACTTCTCTGAGCTGCAGGTTAGAATTTCAGAAACTTTAGCTTAATGTCCCAGTGTGGAATGAGGCAGACACAAGGAAAGTACAATTGTGTACACTTACCATAAATGTAGATGTTCGAGTGTATTCACTGTTGCAGTCATTACATTTGGGTAATCTGCTGGCAGTTTGCCCTCAGTCAGCCTGGTTAACAAAGTCTTGGGTCCTGTTTCGGTTGCTGTCCCTTCTTCCATGACGTCAGGGGTATAAAACGTGAAGCCGACTCCATTGCATCAGTTTTTCTTGCCCCAGATGTCAGGTGTTCCCCAAATGGAGAGCCAAATATTTTAAGTAATTAAAAAAACAAAAATATACCTCCAAACAAAAGCAAATACAACAAAATGGCTTTTAAGCATAGTAAAGGAAAGAAGAGGTATAATAAGAGAAAAAACAGGGGGTTGGAGGGAGGGTAACCAGGACTGCAACAGTGAATACACTCGAACATCTACATTTATGGTAAGTGTACACAACTGTACTATGTTCTTCATGTTTCACTGTTGCAGTCATTACATTTGGGTAGATTCCCAATGCTATGGTTGGGAGGATGGATTTATACAGCATCAGGACCAGGTATAAGGCCCTGCAGGACAGCAGAGGAAAAGCCAGCTCTGGATTTAGAGAAGAAAGGTAAATGGTAATGTTTGGTGAACGTATGAACTGAGCTCCAGGTAGCAGCTTCTAGAATGTCTCTGGTAGGAATACCTCTGAGAAAGGCTGTAGAAGTAGATGCAGCCCTGGTGGAATGAGATCTGATCCCCTGGGTGATAGATTTACCATGGTGCATATAGCAGAAACAAATACAATGGCTTATCCATTTGGAAATAGTCTGCTTTGAAATACCCTTTCCCTCTGCCCCTGCAGCAAATGCCACCAGTAGTTGTTCAGATTTTTTTTTTGAGATTTTGTCCTGTTTAAGTAAAATCTAAGTTGTCTGGTCACATCCAATGAATGCAGAATCCGTTCCCCCTTGCTCTGTGGATTGGGAAAGAAAGTTGGCAATTGAATACTCTGATTAAGAGCCACACTGGATACCACACCATAGGCATGAAGGATGGATTGGTCCTGAGAGACACCCTGTCCGCATAAAAAAATAATAAAAGGCTCCACTGCCATAAGAGCCTATAATTCAGAAATCCTTCAAGCTGAAGTGACTGCTAAAAGGAAAGCTGTTTCCAGGAGAGAAATTTTAAGTCTGCAGTAGCAGCTGGCTCAAAAGGAGGGAGAGTGAGTTTTTTCAATATACAACTGAGGTCCCAGGCAGGGGTTGGAGCTCTCCTGAATGGTCTTAAGTTTCTGGCCCCTCTGAGATACTGCTTTAGCAGAGGATGAGAGAACAGAGGAGGAGTTTTGTTGTACTGACCTGAAATGGCTGAGGCATGGATTTTTATGGAAAAAAGGACAGGCCCTTGTGAAGCATCTCAGCTAAATATTGCAAAATCTGAGGAAGACTGGGCACCATTGTGCTTATCCCTTGTGAATGATTCCAGGCACAGGATCTTTTCCATTTGTCATCATAAGAATTTCTAGTACTAGGCCTTCTTGTCTCCAAAATGACACCCATCACAGGTTTGCCGAGGGATGCCAAGGGTGAATTTAGGTGATTAGCCATGCTGCGAGATTCAAAGTTTGGAGCCGAGTGTGCAGAATTTGGTTGTTCTGCTTTGACAGTAAGTGAGGTGTCTGAGGCAGGTGCCATGGTGGAGGGTGTGACACATTACGCAGGAGTGGGTAGCAGTGTTGGCAAGGCCAATCTGGAGCAATCAAAATCATCTTTGGTCTGTCCTGTCTGACTTTTAGTAGAGCTTTGGAGAGCAGAGGCAGAGGGGGAAAGGCATAGACTGATAGGTTTTTCCAGCTGAATGAAAGAGCATCCACTTTCCAGGCTTTTCTTTGATGAGTTCTTGTGCAAAACTTGTTCAACTGATAGTTCTGGGGTAAGGCAAAAAGATCCATGTCTGGACTCCCTCATTTGCGTGCCAACATGTTGAAAATCCATGGTTCCAGTTTCCATTCGTGTAGGTCTATGAGATTTCTGCTTAGTCCGTCTGCCAGAGTATTCAGCTTTTCTGGCAGGAATTGAGCTTGTAGTTGAATTTGACATGTTCCACAATGCCATGGCTAGTCTGTAAAGGGGGTAGGAGTGGGTACCCCCTGCTTGTTTATGTACCACATAACTGTGGTGTTGTCTGTCTTTATCATTAATTGTCCTGGATGAAGGTAGTCCTTGAAGGCTGCCAGTGCATTCTGTATGAAGGTGCATTTGACTTGGGCTCCATTTGCCTTGAATGCACTTCCCTGCCAGATGAGCCCCCCAAGCATAGCCTGATGCATCTGTAGTTAGGGTTTGGGTGGCAGGAGGTGGAGAGAATGGCAGTCCCTTGTTTTGGTGGCAGGCCTCGGCCCACCATAGGTACTCTAGTTGCAGGCAAGGTATGACAGGAATCATTGTTTCCAGGCTGTGACAATGTTGACTCCATAAACTCTAAGTACCACTGAAGTTTCCTCATATGCAGTCTTGCATATGGAATTAAAAGTATGCAGGAGGCCATGAACCCCAACGCTTGCAGAATTTGTCTTGCAGATAGCAGGGTTTTTGTGGCCACCTGTTTGAAGTAAGTCACCAAATAAATTTGCTTTTCTGGCATAAGGTAAGCCATCTGGGCAGTTGTATTCAAGCTTGCACCCAGGAATGTAATTTTTTTTAGAGGGTACCAGTTGTGATTTCTTTTCGTTTATGGTGCACCCTAGACAAGTTAGAACCTTTTTTACAAACGCCAGATGCTTTTGAACAATGTCCTTGTTTTCTGCCTGAATTAGACAATCGTCCAGGTATGGATATATTTGAATATTTCTTTGCCTGCAAAATGCAATTACTGGAGCCAGGCACTTTGTGAAGACCCTGGGCGCAGTAGATAAAGCTAAAGGGCAGTGCAGAGAACTGATAATGCGAGTAGCCTGCTTTGAAGCGGAGGTATCTTCTGCAAGATTCACTGACTGGGATATGCAGATAAGCCTCTTTTACGTCTAGAGTTACCAACCAGGCAACTTTGCCTAGCATAGAAAGTAACTGTTGAGTCAGCATCTTGAATTTTGGAATATCCAGAAATGTGTTTAGAGTATATAAGTCCAGAACTGGACACCATGATTTGTCTTTTCTGGGCACCACAAAAAGTCTTGAATATAAACCTTGTCCATTTTCTTCTTCTGGGACTGGTTGAATAGCTCCCATGTTCATGAGAGACAGTACTTGTTTCTGGGCCTCTGCCCACTGGTTTGGGGGCAGGTCTGGCCATCCGTTTGGGATTGACAACGTGTGGAAATGAAATCTGTATCCCTGGGAAACTATATTTAAAACCCATTTGTCCTGGGTTAGAAGTTGCCAGTTTCTTACATGAAGTGCCAGTTTTCCGCCCAAAGGGGCGGCTGAAAGGTAAGTGCTTGGTAAGTGCAGAGGGAAGTCATTGAGACTGCTTACCATAGGGAGGTGCCTTGTTGCTTAGGTTTGTAGGAGGAGAAGGCACCCCATTGTTTTGTTCTAAAAGTCCCTTGTGACTGAAACCTGAAGCCTTTGGAATGTCTGGGTTTGACTTGAGTGGCTCTCGAAGGAACTGGAAAGGACCAGTTCTTAGTAGGCCAGTGCCTACTAAATCTTGGAGGTTGCACCTGTAAGAAATATTTCACAGTTTGCATAGATTTAGCTTTATCTTCCATCTTTTTAAAAACTTCTTCAGCCTTATTACCAAAGAGACAGTCCTGTTGTAAAGGAGCATCCAACAATTTTGTTTTAACATGATCAGGCAGAGTTTGCTCTTTGAACCAAGCATGCCTTCTTAGCACAGAGCCAGTTACAGCAGCCCTGCAAGAGGCCTCCAAAGAATCAAAACCACATTGCAAAGTATGTTTTCCATCTTGTTCAGCTGAATGCAATAAATCCTGTAAATCTTTGTTTTCCACACAGTCAGAAATTAACATCATTTTCTGTTCAAGCAGTCCCATGATATGCTGCTGGTATTTAAGCATATGAAATTGACAGTTTAAAGCACTGATTGCCAAGGTTGCAGAAGTGTAAACCTTCTTACCCCATCTATCCAGCGCCCTGAAATCTCTATCAGAAGGGGTAGGATTTTTAACAGTAGAGGCCTTAATGCCTTTGGGACCCTGAGAAATGGTTTCAGGATCTGCAAAAGGATTTTTGAAAAGAAATTTGTGGGATTCAGGAGCCCTGTAGTATCTGCTTGGCTTACAAGGAGCTGGAGGCAGAGAATCAGGAGCCATACTAGATTCTGTAAAAACATCATCAACGATGTCTAGGACAGGAGGTATAGCCAAAGGCCTATGCTGAGGAAGAAGAAGAAAATCCCTAAGTCTCTTTTTAGATTCAGAGAAATCCTGACTTTCCCAGTGGAAATGTTCCCGTAAGGTATATAAAGTTTCCCCAAAAGAAAAATCCTCAGGGGGAGAAGCAGAAGGAATGGAATCTTCTGCATCAAAGTCCTCATAAGTATGTATAGACAAACCCTGTTCATTAGAAGAGTCAGAAGAAATAAAATCCTGTTCAGAAGATTCATAATCAATGTCTTGCCTAGGCCTCTTAGAAGGGGGGGGGGGGTTGGCTACCCCTGATCAGGGTAATTAAATCTTCAGCCATTTTGATCATTTGTTTTTTAGGCATAGGAGCCTGCAAACGTGGCCCAAGCATCAGTTTTTAGACATAGATGTATATTTTGGCCTTACTTTTGATGATGGCATTGGTTTAATATACAAATCTGTAGGCCTGAAAACACCCGCAGAAGCCGGTGCCTGCACAGCGGCTCTGGACCCATCTAAGGTAGAGACATCCGCGGGTTCAATACTTAAAGCATCTCGCAGCATACCGGACTCCAAATGGGTCTCAGTAGAGGCCTGCTATTCAAAAGTAGCAGGTATCAGGGGCTGCGAAAGCACCTCACTGAGTACCGGCAAACTAGCGACTGGCTTAGGAGAAGCGTTGTGGACCTTGACGGCCTGTTGTCTTTTTCTTTGCGTTTTTTTAGGTATTCCGGTAGTAGGATTGCTAACAGACGATATTTCTGGATAGTTAAATCGTGAGCCAAAATATTTAGAAGCAAAAATATACAGACGTTTAATAGTGCATTGACTAAATCTAGCACAAAACCGACAGCAAGGTACGTTGTAGTCAGGGCCTAGGCAAGGAATACAGTACAAATGAAAATCCTTATGAGGTATTTGCTTCCCACAAGTAATGCAATTTTTAACTTTTACTGACATCGGTAAGGAGCAAGAAAAAGTTTCCCCAGTGGGGTATTTAGCTTTTTAGTTGAAGACTTTGGTTCAGAAATTCGAAAACAAAAATTTCAGGAGTCGGCCGACCGGCACTTGCGAGCTGCTTCTGCTTTGGGCACCGCACGGCAAGAAAGACTGATGTAATCGCATCGGCTGCATGTTTTATATCCCTGACGTCATGGAAGAAGGGACAGCAATGAACGCAGGACTCAAGACTTTGTTAATCAGGCCGACTGAGGGCAACCTGCCAGCAGATTACCCAAATGTAATGACTGCAACAGTGAAACATGAAAAACATCAGGGGAAGAGAAAGGCATTACAATGCAACTTTAAGCATGTAATTGATAAGCAAAACATAAAACTGTATGATCAAAACTGGAACACCAGCAACTGAAAAGCAGTGAAGCACAAATCCTGGTTCAGAAAAACAATACTCTTATTACTGATTTCTACAAAAGCTTAAGGCATCAGACTATAGAAATTTACCAGTAACACTGTTTATGGAAAAATGCAGTAATAATTGATTAAATAAGGGTCAAATCTGCCAGCAGTCCACAGTTCTGCCACAACTGTGAATGAAACTATAAGACTAAGGTCCAGCAGAGTTTAAAATACAAACGGCTAGGTTTTGCAAGTAATTCTACTTGTGGAGACAGAAGTGCAATATAATGAATAAAGTACAGTTGTGTTCAATTAACATAAATGCAGATGTTCGAGTGTATTCACTGTTGCAGTCATCACCTGTGGGTTATCCCTGCTGTGGTGGCCCTCGGCCGGCCCGAATACTAGAGTCAATGTTTTTCTGCGTTGGCTGCTGTCACTTGCTGCCTGACGTCAGGTCGTCAGTGCTATAAAGGAAGGCAGCCGACGCCATTACATCAGTTTTTCTTGCCCTAACCAGTCAGAGGTCCAAGTAAATATGGTAAAGTGGTCCTGGTGGCTAAAAGCCACCGTTAGAAACTTATGTCTCCTTAAAGAAAGAAGATATAAGGGGAAGGAGGGTGGGAAACCAGGACTGCAACAGTGAAGACACTCAAACATCTACATTTACGGTAAGTGTACACAACTGTACTATGTTCTTCGTGTTTCACTGTTGCAGTCATCAGCTGTGGGAGGACTCCCAAAGCTGAGGAGAGGGATGGCAGGATTAGTAAGAGACCTAGGAATGGGTCAGCATGCCTTGCAGAACTGCAGAGGTAAACCCTGCCCTAGCCTTAGAAAATAGAGGTAGGTGGTAATGCTTGGTAAAGGTATGGACAGAAGTCCAGGTGGTAGCTTCCAGGGTGTCCTTGGTGGAAACTCTGCTGAGGAATGCTTTGGAAGTGGAGGTTGCCCTAGTGGAAAGGGTTCAAACAGACTTGGGGGGGGGGTTTCCCATGCAATCTGTTGCAAAAATGGATACAGTGTGATATCCATTTGGAAATGGTTTGTTTGGAAATGGGCTTCCCCTCTGCCGCTGGGGCAAAGCTGACAAGTAGTTGGTTTGTTTTCCTGAACGGTTCAGTATGGTCCAGATAGTATCTGGGCTGTCTGTGCATGTCTAGTGAGGGAAGAATTCTTTCCCCCTTGTTTTGAAGGTTAGGAAAGAATGTGGGTAGATGTATGGCCTGGTTGAGAGTTACATTAGATAGCACCTTGGGCTTAAAGGAGGGATTAGTCATCAGGGAGACCTTGTCTGCATGGAAGATGATGAAGGGCTCAATGGCCATCAGTGCCTGAAGTTCTGAAACCCTTCTGGTTGAGGTGACAGCTAGGAGAAAAGCAGTCTTCCAGGAGAGGTATCTTAGTTCTGCTGCAGCAGCAAGTTCGAAGGGTGGTAAAGTTATTTATTCCAAAACATAATTCCGGTCCCAGGCTGGAGTGGGTGGCCTTCTGGGAGGTCTGATATTACAAGCCCCTCTGAGGAATTGTTTAATCAAAGGATGGGAGAACAAGGGCTGTTTTGTATCAAAATGAGCTGAATTGGCTGAGGCATGGATTTTAATAGAGGAGAAGGAGAGGCCACTATTAAGTAGCTCCACTAGATAGTCAAGGATAAGAGGGATGGGAGATTGTGAGGTATTGCCCCCTTTGGACTGGCTCCAGGAGCAGAATCTCTTCCATTTGTCTGTGTAAGATTTTCTGGTGCTGGGCCTTCTGGCCTCTGTGATAATGTCTAGGACCCGTTTGCTTAACAGAGGCCCCTTGTTTGCCTTTAGAGTATTAGCCATGCTGATAGTTTGAGAGTCTGCAGGTCTGAGTGCAGCATTCCCATCCCCACCTGAGTTAAGAGGTCTGAAATCAGAGGAAGCTGCCTGGGAGGCTGTAAGGTCAGGCTGCGCAGTAAGTACCGATGTTGTCTGGGACAATCTGGAGCTATGAGGATGGCCTTTGGTCTCTCCTCCCTTATCTTGATCAGTACCTTGGGAATAAGAGGCAGAGGAGGGAATGCGTACACAAAGATTGCGTTCCAGGGGAAGATCAAGGCATCCACTTTGCACGTTAGGTGGTGATACTCCCTGGTACAGAATTTTTTCAGCTGATGGCTGAGATGCGAAGCAAAGAGATAATCCCCCGGAGTCCCCCATGTCTGAGTGATTTGTAAAAAGATTTTTCTCTGGAGCTGCCATTCGTGGGGGTCCAGTAAGTTTCTGCTTAAGTGGTCTGCCAGGGTGCTGTTGATCCCTGGTAGGTATTGGGCTATCAGGTGTAGTCCCATGGAAGAGGATGTCAGCCAGAGGTTCATGGCTAGCCTGCACAGAGGGTAGGACAGGGTCCTCTCCCTGCTTGTTGATGTACCACATTACTGAGGTGTTGTCTGTTCTGATAAGGAGAACCCCTGGCTTGAGATGGGGTTTGCAGGATGTCAGAGCCTTTTGTAGTGTCATCTTTTCCTTCTGGTTGATGTGTAATGGAAGGTGCTGGGCATCCCAAAGACTTTGGGTGCACCTGCCTTATAGGTGAACACCCCAAACTATATCTGAGGCGTCGGTGGTAATGGTCTGTCCGGCTGGCCGGAGGGTGAAGGTAAGACCCTTGTTCTGGCACAGGCCCTTGCCCACCAGAGAAACCTGGCCCTTATACAAGGGATCAGAGGTAGAGAGGTCTCTAGAGGTTGAGAGTGCTGACACCACAGGTTCTTTAGGCACCACTAAAGTTTTCTCACGTGAAGCCTGACCAGAGGAATTAGAAGGATGCAAGATGTCATGTACCTCAAGGCTTGCAGTAACTTCCTGGCAGTGAGGTGACGTCTGGAAGCCAGCTGGGTAAAATAGAAAGGCAGAAAGCTCTGCTTTTCTGGGGATAGGAAGGCCATTTGGGATACTGTGTCCAACAGTGCTCCCAAGAAAATGATCTTCCTGGAGGGTTTTGCCTTGATTTCTTCTAGCTGATGGTGTACCCTAAGGATGTTAGGACAGTTTTGACAAAGAGGGGTTCCATGAGGAACTTTTCTTTGTAATCTGCCTGAATGAGGCAGTTGTCCAAATAAGGGTAAATTTGTATATTTTTCTGTCTGCAAAAGGCTATGGCCAGGGCTAAGCATTTGGTGAACACCCTGAGAGCAGCAGATAAGCTATAGGTTAGCGCAGAGAACTGAAAGTGTTGTGAGCCTGCTCTGAAGCGAAGGAATTTCCTGCAGGACTTCCTTATGGGGTTGTGGCGGTAGGCATCTTTTAGATCTGAGGTAACCAGGCATTTTTTGTCAGCATAGGCAGCAGTTGCTGCAAAGTTAGCATTTTGACTTTGAGGACCACCAGGAAGGTGTTCAGAATGGATAGATCCAGGATGGGGCACCAAGTGTCCTCTTTTCTGTGAACAAGGAATAGTCTGGAAAAAAAGCCTTTGCCTGTTTGATCTGAGAGACAGGTTCTACTGCCCCTTGGGATATGAGAGTATGGACTTGTTTCAATGCCTCTGCCCACTGATTTGGAGGTAAGTTTGGGTACCCTCTTGGAATTGGGAGTTTGTTAAAGGAGAATTTGTATCCCTGAAAAATGATCTTTAAGACCCACTGGTCCTTTGTTATAGAAAGCCAATTTTTTTTTTTGCAGAGGGAGAGCCTTCCTCCTAGGTTTTGGTGAGTGAAAAGAGGGCGGGGGGGGGGGAGCCACTGAGAGTTTTTGCCATAGAGGGATGGCTTAGAACTCCCTGCCTTTGGGTGGTCTATCCCTGCGGGACTTACCTAGCCCCTGTCTGCTAGGTGCAAGAAAGGACCAGTGTTTTGAGGGAAATTCCTGCTGAACCTAGGAGGTTGTACCTGAAGGAAATCTTTTACTGTTTGCACAGATTTTGCTTCATCTTCCATCTTTTTAAGCACCTCTTCTGCTTTTACTCCAAACAAGCTGTCCTTATCCAAGGGTGTATCAAGTAATTTAGATTCGACATGATCAGGGAGAGGTTGTTCCTTCAGCCATGCATGTCTCTTTATGACAGATCCTGACACTGCTGCCCTGCATGATGCTTCTAGGGCGTCATATCCACAGTGTAATGAGTGTTTAGCCACTTCACAAATAGAGTGCAGTAAATCTGCTAACTCTTTCGAATTGGCACATTCAGGAAAGGTTGAAAACTTTTGTTTTAACAGTTCCAAAGTGTGCTGTTGATATTTTAACATATGGAACTGACAGTTCAATGCTCTGATAGCTAAAGTTGCAGGTGCATACTTTTTTACCCCATCTGTCCAGAGCTCTGGATTCCTTGTCAGAAGGAATAGGATTATTTGCAGAACTAGCCTTAGCTCCTTTTGGTCCCTGATTAATGACCTGCGGGTCTGCAGCAGGATTTCTGTACAGGTACTTGTGAGAATCCGGTACTCTGTAATACCTTGCAGGTTTTCTGGGAGCAGGTGGGCGGGTGTCAGGAGTTAAACTGGATTCATGGAAGACATCATCAACCACCTCTAAGATTGAAGGAATGGCCAAGGGTCTGTGCTGGGGCAGGTCTAGAAACTCTCTTAGTCTTTTCTTAGAGGGTGTGAAGGGTTTCCCCAAAGGAAAGATCTTCTGGTGGGGCGGCAGAAGGAATGGATTCCTCTGCATCTGAATCCTCATAAGCAGTCAGAGGTTGTTGTTCCTCTTCAAAATCTGAATAATCAGACTTCTCAGAATCCTTTTTTGTCAGTATTTCAGCAGACAGGTCTCTTTTCCTTTTAGAAGGTGTGGCCTGACTACCCCTGATAAGGGTGATAAAATCCTCTGCCATTTTAAGCATTTGAGCTTAGGGTGGTGGGGCAGGAGTACAATGGTGGCTAGAAGTTTTCCTAGGAGTGGCCTTGCCTTTAGGCCTAAGAGTATCCATAGGTCTGACAGATATCGCAGTCGGAGGACAAGACGCCGGTTTTTGTCTAGATTCAGTAGTGCAAAAAACCTCCTCGGAAGCCGGTGCCTACGTCGTGGCTCCAAACCCAACCAAGGCAGAGACAACCAAAAGCTCGGAAGACAAAAAAGATTTCTGCGGCATACCAGACTCTGAAAGGGTCTCAGTAGATGCCTGCGAAGGTATCGAATCAGGCATTAGGGGCTGCGAAGTCGCCTCACTGAATCTCGGAGAACTGATGACCTGCTTAGTTAGTAATAGAGTTGTCAGAAGGCTTAGCCTTGTGTGGTCTGTCTCTATCTTTATCCTTACATTTTTTCAGAATGTCTACGGACTGTTGGCTGACAGACGCCATTTCAGAATACGAAGACAGAAGACGAAAATACCTGGCTGTAATAAGAGATCTACAACGAATGGTTCTCGCGTTAAAGAGGGCACAGAACCAGCAACGGGGATGTTGTGGTCTGGGCCTAAACAAGTGACGCAGTATGAATGGAAGTCTCGGTGTGGTATTTGCTTTCCACAGGCGAGACCACTGTTAAATTTTTCGGTAGCAACCAACCGGCACACTTGTGAACTGCTTCTGCTACAGGCTCTACTGCAAGAAAGACTGATGGAATGGCATCGGCTACCCTCCTTTACACCACTAACGACCTGACGTCAGGCAGCAAGCGACAGCAGCCAATGCAGAACAACACTGACTCTGGTATTCGGACCAGCCGAGGGCTACCACAGCAGGATAACCCACAGGTGAAGACTGTAAGAGTGAAACACAAAGACCATCTGGAATCTTCCCACAACTGCATCTAAATGAATCTCTTACAATCTAATGCAATTTAACTTAGTTCGGTAACTGACTATGATTAGCATTTTTTTAAATCCTGCTATCTACTATCAATATTTTGTCGCCTTCAACATGTTTTAACTTGTATAACTTGCTCAATGTCTAACTCTTCCTCTTACTTTAAACAATTGTGTCTTTTACGTATTTGTTATATGTGGAGCTTTTCTCCCTGGTCCTCCACTGAAAATGGGCTCACTTAGGCCCAGTGGAGCATCCCAGTAAACAAACAAATAAATAAATAAATAACACTAAGGCTCTATAACAAAGAAAAATGTAAACAAACATGGAAAAGGCAAAAGCAACTTAAATGTTTAAGCAGAATCGAAACAAAAGTGTTTTTTCTCTTTCCTTTTTGATTAAAAGCTTGTTATTCACAGTTCAAGTCTTTCTACACCTCTCCAAGTTTTTCATAAAGATGTAAAAAGCAAGGTGAGGCCGATGCCAATAAGGAGATGAAACAGATTCCAAACCAAAACTTGCAGGTACTAACCAACACCAAAAAGCCACAGAAAAGACTCTGTAACCACCTATTTCACGAACACTGCTTTATTGTTGACCTAGGTTTCGTCCTTACGAACTTCTTCAGAATACAATCTATCATTCTACCTCACTCTTTTATACATTGCTGATTATTCAATAATCATTCAATTATTAACCTAATTTCCCGCCATACATTCTTAAAAGGGAAATGGCATTGTTTAAAACTTTGTCATTTAAATACAACACATATTAATACATCACTACTTCATGTGTACTTTGACTAAATCATTGTTACATTTATATACTTAAAATTAACTTACAAAGCATCCAAGTAATCAATTTGTAAGTTATATATGTGCTTATTCTACCAAATATATACAAAAAATCATTATGAATAATGTATTGATCCTATATGTGATAATAATATTCTATATATGTACTATCATGAATATACTTAATTGGAACCTATTTGTTGTTAGGTGTTCCTATGTGAATATTTATTGTACCATGAAATCTATATATAAATTGTGATAAAAATATATATATATATATATATACTACTGGTATATTTGATTGTTATCAATTGACTTAATGGAGTATATGATGTGCATATATCTTATTTGAAACAATTAATGTGTGTATATTATTGTATATGTATAGTATACAACCTATTAATTATTAAATTCATGATATTATGTATGTCCATAATTTATTCCAATAATTTGATCTTATTATATTGTTTATTAATATGTTTATTGAAATATATATATATATATATATATATAATACAATGTATATAGTTGGTATTGTATATCATGTATTATATATTCTATTCAATTTTAATACTGGCATTATAGTCATATATTCGTTTATACCCGGAGGTATACATGAATTTAGTAATATTTGCCATTTTAGTTCTTCCATATCCAAGTGATGAATAGTAATCCTACCTTGTAAGTCATGTTTAATTTGAGTTACGACCATAAATTTAAAAGTATGATCTTTGTATTCCATAATGTGTCTTGCTAAAGCATTACTATTTTTCTGATGTTGGATATCTAATAAGTGCTCTTTAATTCGTTCTCTAAATTTTCTTTTCGTTTTTCCCACGTAAAAGGCCTTACATTGTTGACACAAGGCTATGTATACTATATTCATTGTTTGACAGTTATAATGCCCATATATTTTTATGTTACATTCATTAATCATCATATTAGTACCTGTTTCATGAATATAACTACATGTCCTACATGTTCCACATCTAAAATTTCCATTTCTTGCACTTGTGTATTTTCCAGTATTTCTTTTATTTTCTAATATGTTTTTAAAGGAAGGACTCTTCTTATATACAAATTTTATTATTCCAAAAAATATTTGTCTCCCGATTTTATCATTAACAAAGAAATCCCAATTTCTCTTAATAATGTGTTCTATATCTTTGGAACAATCATCAAATTTGATGATATATAATGGGATGTTATTATAAGATTGTTCATCCATTATATCTTCATTATTGATTGATATTGCACCAGTTTTTAAAATTGCCGTATATATTCCATTTTTTCTTTTATTTATTACTTCTTCATATATTTCAACACAAAATTGTTCTGGGTATCCCCTATTAATGAATAATTGCATGATGTATTTCATTTCTTCTAAGAAATCAACTTCTTCACTGACCATTCTGGCTGCCCTGACCATCTGCCCTTTAATTATGGCTTTTTTCTGATGGCCAGGGTGCCAGCTATCAAAATGCAAGTACGCATTTGAAAATGTAGGTTTTCTATGTATTTTTGTGTTCAAATTGTTTGTTTGTTTGTCATGTGTTATATCTACATCCAGGTAGTTAATATTGTTTTCTTGGACATTATAAGTAAATTTCAGAAATTTTACTGTATTATTGATATACTTTAAGAATGTATCCAATATGTTTATATTGTTATTTGGATTCCATATGATAAAAATATCGTCCAAATATCTGGTGTACATAATTAGATGTTCACGAAACTCTGTTGTAAATAAATAGTTATGTTCCCAATAACTCATTATTAAATTTGCATACATGGGGGCACAAGGCTACCCCACTGATTTGTTGATAATAGCTACCTTCGAAGAATATATAATTATTATTAAGTACTATTTCCATTAAATTTACTAATATATTAAAAACCTCCTCGGAAGCCGGTGCCTACATCGTGGCTCCAAACCCAACCAAGGCAGAGACAACCAAAAGCTCGGAAGACAAAAAAGATTTCTGCGGCATACCAGACTCTGAAAGGGTCTCAGTAGATGCCTGCGAAGGTATCGAATCAGGCATTAGGGGCTGTGAAGTCGCCTCACTGAATCTCGGAGAACTGATGACCTGCTTAGTTAGTAACAGAGTTGTCAGAAGGCTTAGCCTTGTGTGGTCTGTCTCTATCTTTATCCTTACATTTTTTCGGAATGTCTACGGACTGTTGGCTGACAGACGCCATTTCAGAATACGAAGACAGAAGACGAAAATACCTGGCTGTAATAAGAGATCTACAACGAATGGTTCTCGCGTTAAAGAGGGCACAGAACCAGCAACGGGGATGTTGTGGTCTGGGCCTAAACAAGTGACGCAGTATGAATGGAAGTCTCGGTGTGGTATTTGCTTTCCACAGGCGAGACCACTGTTAAATTTTTCGGTAGCAACCAACCGGCACACTTGTGAACTGCTTCTGCTACAGGCTCTACTGCAAGAAAGACTGATGGAATGGCATCGGCTACCCTCCTTTACACCACTAACGACCTGACGTCAGGCAGCAAGCGACAGCAGCCAATGCAGAACAACACTGACTCTGGTATTCGGACCAGCCGAGGGCTACCACAGCAGAATAACCCACAGGTGAAGACTGTAAGAGTGAAACACAAAGACCATCTGGAATCTTCCCACAAGTGCATCTGAATGAATCTCTTACAATCTAATGCAATTTAACTTAGTTCGGTAACTGACTATGATTAGCATTTTTTTAAATCCTGCTATCTACTATCAATATTTTGTCGCCTTCAACATGTTTTAACTTGTATAACTTGCTCAATGTCTAACTCTTCCTCTTACTTTAAACAATTGTGTCTTTTACGTATTTGTTATATGTGGAGCTTTTCTCCCTGGTCCTCCACTGAAAATGGGCTCACTTAGGCCCAGTGGAGCATCCCAGTAAACAAACAAATAAATAAATAAATAACACTAAGGCTCTATAACAAAGAAAAATGTAAACAAACATGGAAAAGGCAAAAGCAACTTAAATGTTTAAGCAGAATTGAAACAAAAGTGTTTTTTCTCTTTCCTTTTTGATTAAAAGCTTGTTATTCACAGTTCAAGTCTTTCTACACCTCTCCAAGTTTTTCATAAAGATGGCTTTACTTGTTCTTCTGTTTTAGAGGTCAACTCTTGTGGATCTTTAGAACTTTAAATGATCATTGACACCATTGTATTCTTACTTAGCTGTAAACTGGGCTGTGTTAGTGTTTCCAAGTGCTTTTGTGCTACCCTTCCTGATAACTCAATCTTCCACAATTGCACTGTTCCAGTTTCAGGATGTGCTTAGTTCAGCAGGCTAATGGCCTGACGATGCTGAGTTCTTTTGCTACTGATAGTTTCATTTCCACATTCACTAATTCTACACTTTTGAGCTTCAGCTGCTCCAGCAATATTATGGGGATTTGGTTTTGGTTTTGTTTCCTGTGCGGCGCTGCTGTTTCTCAGCTAGTTCCACAATTCTAACATTCCCATGGCTATTCAAATTGATCTCCTGGCTGCTTCCAACACTATGCCAAGAATTCCAAGACCATTTTGTAAAGATATTTATAGGCAGATTCAACAGATGCAGAATTCTGATTACTGGTCCTACTTCTTCTTCTTACGGCTTTTTCCGGTTAGGGGTCGTCACAGTGGATCACCTGTCTGCTCATGATTGGCAGTAGAGTTTTTATGGTGTCAAGTTGCCAGCCCGGCACTCACTCATGCCTAGGGCCAATTTAGAGTGTCCAATCCACCTACAGCATGTCTTTGGGATGTGGGAGGAAACCGGAGCACCCAGAGGAAACCCACGTGACCACAGGGAGGACATGCAGACCCCACATAGAAGGCACCCCAGCCGAGGATCGAACCAGAGAACCTCTTGCTGTGAGGCAACAATGCTAGTCACTGCATCACTGTGACCACCCTACTACTGGTCCTACTATGAAACACCAAATTCCTGAAAGTCAAAGCTTCAACAGAAAGAAAAAAAAAAATCCCCGTTTGCCAAAAAGGCAAAAGACTCAATTTTTTCTTGTTTTTTTGCAGGGCTTAAACCCCATGCACCCCTCGATGTGGGAACCCACATCCTGAACTTATATATACCAACTCTGGGGTCACACCAACTCAAAAAAGGAGAAATCTCCCTAAAAATAAATCAATGCCAGCACACACTTAGAAATCACACCGGCAATGATTTCCTCTAGAGAAAAGTGTTTGGCCTTATGCTGTTCGACATTTTTTTCCTGGGGGTTTCTGACGCTCAGCGAATTTCTCCTCGAGTTTGTGTAGGGGAACCCTGATTATTAGCTGGCAATGTCAATGCCTGCATAAAGGTCATCTTCCTGCGGTAGTCACACTGCTGGAGTACAGTGATAAACCCTGACTAAGCCTCAGACATCATGGGTTCGATTAGCAGCTCAGCTGCTTGATGTTATAAGCAAGGGAAGGATGGGTATATGTCTATCCTGGGGAAGGGGGTACTCTTGGCCAATTTTCAGAATCATAATGCTATGTTTTGACAATGCTTCACAGCAGTGATTGAACCATGTGAATGAAAAGTGTGGAACTTTCAAACATGGAACTCCGAGCCGTCATGGAGTCCCTATTCCTGCAGAAGAAAACTCCAAAGGAAATCCATGAATATATGATGCAAACATTGAGTAACAAATGCACTTCTTACTCAACTGTGAAGAAGGGGTGTGCAACCTTTCAGCGTGTAGATTGAATCCGAAGATGCAGCAAGGAATGGAGGCCTCAAATGGTGTCAGCTCCTGAAACTGTTGACCATGTCCATGACCTGATTTTGGCAGATAGGCAAACATCAGCTAAAACAATTGCTGAGACACTACGGATATCCAGGGAAGATGGGTTTATAATCCATGCGCAGCTGGGAATGCAGAAGCTGTCAGCCAAGTGGGTGCCCAAATGTTTGAATGCCGAAGAGAAAAAATGTCGAGTGGACACTTCCAAGTTGATTTTGAAGCATTTTTGTCAAACTGGTGCCAACTTTTTGGAACAACTAGCTATTGTTGATGAAACATGGTTACACAACCTTGATACCGAGACAAAACCAAGGTCAAAGAAGTTAAAGACTCAAAAGTCAGCAGAAAAGGTCATGGCCCCAGTGCTTTGGAATCAGGAAGGTGTTGTAATGACTGACTATCTTCCAAGGGGCCAAACAGTTAATGCAGAATACTAGATACTAGATACTAGTGTAACCTGTGGTGCTGATTAAAGGAGGCAATGAAGGAAAAAAGGAGATGGAAACTGTGGAAAGGAGTTCTCTTTTTGCAAAAACAATGCATCTCTTCACAAGGCTGGCCAAAAGATGGATGTTTTGATGAAATTAGGGTTTGAGAACATAGAACATCCACCATACTCACCGGATATTGCTCCATCTGACTTATTTCCTATTTCCAAACCATAAAAAGGGTTTGAAAGGGTGGCAATTATCAAGTGATTTGGAAGTGATTGCAGCAGCAGAGAAGTATTTCAGTGACCAGACTTCAGACTTTTTTTTGGCAGGGTTACAGAAACTTCAGACACAATGTGCCAAGTATGTTGAACTTCAGGGAGAATATGTTGAATAACTTATAAGTTTCATGGCATTCCCTTCTTAGTCAGGCTTACAACTTTTCAGCACCCCCTCGTAACATGACAGTTAACAAAAGCCACAAAAAAAAAAAAAAAAAAAAAAGCTCAAGTTTTACAAGCCATGTGAACCAGTATTGTCTTGACCAGATGCAGGTAAGCGTTAAGTTAGTGCAAATTCTAGTGTTATGGGGCAAGGTAATTTGCAGAGTTAACATTACGGCAGAGGTACAAACCAAACTTAAGAAAGCTACCATTATAAAATTAAATTAAAAAAGTGTCCTGACAGTCTTCCAATATAAAACATTTGTTGTTTTTCTTTCCATCCTACAAAGCCAAGGTTCACTAAGAAGGGTCCTTGCTGACTGCAGCAAAGTTCAGTCATTCCCTGTGCTTAATTGCTCATGCTGCTGTTGTCACTGAAACAAAGAAGGAGATCTCTTAAAGAGTTTTTACAACCAAATTTAAAACAAATAGCTCAGGTATTCATCTGTATTAAGCGACTGTTTTTTTTGTCTTTCAGTAACTCATATCACCACTGAGAAATGCCTTCTTACATATAATCATCCACTGACACTTTTTAACTAACAGTTTGATATTGAATGAGATGAAACACTTCTCTGTTTTAAGCAACTTAGTGTTCATTCCACCTTTTTCTTTTCATGAATCTTGGATCACCTCTGAGGATTATTCTTTCTGGCTGTAAACTTCAATTGAGCAGTTTCTTTCTGTTTGTTCTGAGCTCTTTGCTGTACAGTGAGATGATTCGTCTTCTTTCCAATCAGCACCTTTTTTTTTTGGTGCTGGAGGTAGGCTTCTTTAGGGCTGTTTAGGCGAAGATCAACCAGACATGTTTTCTGTGGGCGGTGTTGTCCCACTGCAGTCTGCTCTTTCAAATATTTTTTCTTGGTATTGAGGGCATGTTTCCTGACGATTCATCTGTAGTGGGTAAAAAGCCTTTAATCCAGTTTTGCTCATTAGTGCAGTGAGTAAAACTCTGTAGTGGCACCTTGACAGTCACTGGAGGATGGTCTCTCAGTTTCATCAGTACTTCCAACAACATTGCTTCTTGTAAAGAAGAACTTTTATTGGAATAAATCGTGTCTGTCTTTACCGTAACCGAGATAATCTCATTATAAACACTGTTAATCTGCTACACTGCTGGTTAGGGATCAATTTCAAGGTGATGTCAATTCATTTGCTACACTTATGTTTCAATTTTGAGCTATTGCTCAGTTTGTGTTTTCTGAGTCATCAGATGTGATTAAAATGGAAATACTATATAGGAGATGGACAGAGTTTGGTTGCACCATGGGATGGCCTCTGTATCACGTTTAGTCTAATAAAAGTGCACTGGTATTAGAACAACCTCCTAAGAAGTCAACTTATCTGTTCTGGGTCATTGTAAGAGTTGAAATCCAGATTACTATCTTCTATAGCATGTTTTATTTCTTAATAGAAGTTTCTAGGGTTACATTCTTTTGGCTCAAGAATGCATTTAATTTGACTTATTCCATTTAGTCCATTTCCTGTGTGGGCTTTGATCCTTATTTACCACAGTAATTCTTTCTTTTCTAGTTTTGTGTTAAAGTTTACTTCAAGTGGGCAAGTCCATGTTTTTATCCACTACTTTGAATTTAAAACCAGAGTACCCTTAATTTTCGATCGAGTGCCTGACTAAAGGGTTTTTGTCTGCTTTTAGTCTGATGTCAAACATATGCTGTGTAATCCTCCTCCTTAGAGGGTTCTTTGTTTTGCCAAAGTAGAAGGCTTTGCATTTCATGTACTGTGCCCTTTATTCCACCTACTGTGCTTTTTTGGATATCTCTTTTATGTTAGTGCAAGTTACACCAAATAGAAAAACAAATTTAAGATATAAGCTGCATCTGCTCTTTTGACACCTTAACATTTTCTTGGCTTGGTTTATTTAATCTGGACATTAAAACTGATAATCTGAACAGCTACTGATGCTCCTTTGTACTTTCTGTTTTTAACTATCTCATTGGAAACAGTTCTCTACCATCATCATGCTTTCTGCATTACCAGCCTCCAATTAGTGAGAAAGAACTCGAGCAAGTGAAGCAGTTTCTGTTTTACACATTATGGAATTATATTAAAATTCACTAAAATCAGTATTATTTAACAAATTCTTTTCACAATGCTTTTTTGCTATTCTTTATGTACTACTACTACTAATGCAGCATTGTGAGCTCAGGCATTTAAGACAGCTACATTAGTACATCTATAAAGAGTTAACTACGGAGTCTACATGCAGTTCAGCTTCACATACACATGCCTCATACATTTTACCTGATGGAATTTAAAATATACTATATTCTGGCATTCACGCAAAACATTAGCTTGCATAACCCAGAATACTAGCCCCTTCTTTGAGAGATGGCTTTTTAACTTCAAGTACTTTGCATGCTTCATATTATACTCAACACAGAAACCCTTCTCCAGGGGAAGTCGCATCATCCCACAAATAATGCTGAAACTATGACAAACTCCTCACTCTGTCAGCAAAGTATACCATCAGAGCCTGTGAAGGGTTCAGCTCGAGGAATGCAGAGTCTAGCTTCAGGTTGGTAAAAACTGTCCACCATTCCAGGTCTATGTAATGTGTTTGCCACTAGAAGAAGATTTGTGAGCTTTTGGTGACTCTGCAGCCACAGACATCCACAATCTACGGCAATACCAACATCTTAAAGCATACAAAAAATGGTACCACAAAGGTCAAGGTAGCTATCAAACCAAAAAGTCAAAGAAGAGTCCAAGCTTGGACCTTGTACTGCAACCTCATCCAGGCTAAGACCATGACCTTCTGGGCCCTGTCCACACATAGGAATGACGATAAACACTGTTTAGCTCATTAAATGGGATGGGTTAAAGTCTTTGCCTCATAGACACAAGGTACAGGGTTTGATTCTGATCTAGGGTTACTGGCTAGGCTTAAAACTGCCCTTCAGGGCAGTTAGCCTCGTATTCAGCTATGCACCTATGAACATTTAAAGGCAATCCTCTGAAATGTGGCTGAAGAAAGCTTTTCACACACACTGTCTCCAACTCATTACATATAAATGCAATCTTCTGAAATGGAGCTGAAGAAAGCTTTTCACATAATGTCTGCAGTAAAGGGACTGCCCACTACAGAATACCACCACACTTTCTACACTTTTCCTTCAACAGGGACAGCAGTATAATGTAATACACATAAAGGAAGACCAGGATAGCATTCTCCTACAAGGTTTAGGGCACTACAGCCAAAAGCTGGTAAACTCCCTGGGAACTGAAGCAAGCAAAAAACTGCAATACTCTGCAAAGGATATGATGCCCAAACTGACCTGAAGAACTCTATTGTGTGAGACAAAAAGTACAGTTGTGTACACTTACCATAAATGTAGATGTTCGAGTGTATTCACTGTTGCAGTCATCACATTTGGGTAATCCTTCTGGCAGGTTGCCCTCAGTCAGCCTGACTTCCAAAGTCTTGGGTCCTGCGTCGGTTGCTGTCACCCTTTCCCTGACGTCAGGTTGTTAGGGGTATAAAATAAGCAGCCGACACCATTTTCTTCAGTTTTTCTTGCCCCAGATGTCAGGTGCCCCCTAAAAGGGTAGGCAGAATTTATAAATATATAAAAATACATGCACCAATATAAACTTTACCTTCATCTACAAGCAAATACACCACATAGGTCATATAAATCAGAGAAGGAAAGATAAGTTCCAGCAGAATAAAGGGGGATAGCGGGTGGGTAACCTGGACTGCAACAGTGAATACACTCGAACATTTACATTTATGGTAAGTGTATACAACTGTACTATGTTCTTCGTGTTTCACTGTTGCAGTCATTACATTTAGGTAGAGTCCCAAAGCTATGGTTGGGAGGCTGGAGCTAAACAGCATTAGGAGCGGCTATGAGTAGAGTGGCAGATGATAGTGCCTTGTAAAGGTGTGCACTAAACTCCAAGTAGCAGCCTCTAAAATGTCTTTGGTTGGTACTCCCCTGAAGAAGGCTGCTGAAGTGGCTGCAGCTCTGGTTGAATGTGGCCTAATGCCCTTAGGCACTGGTTTGCCATGCTGTGAATAGCAGAAACGAACGCAGTGGCCTATCCACTTTGAAACAGTCTGCTTAGAGATGGCCTTTCCTTGTGATCCTGCAGCATATGCCACTAGTAATTGCTCTGTCTTCCTGAAAAGTTTGGTTCTGTCCAAGTAGAATCTAAGTTGTCTGTGTACATCCAAAGAATGCAGAATTCTCTCCCCCTTGTTCTGTGGATTTGGATAAAAAGTTGGCAGATGAATAGTTTGGTTAAGAGCCACACTGGACACCACCTTAGACATAAATGTTGGGTTTGTCCTCAGAGAAACCCTGTCAGGATAAAAAGTGATAAACGGTTCCACAGCCATGAGTGCCTGCAGCTCTGAAACTCGTCTTGCAGAAGTTATTGCTAGGAGCACAGCTGTTTTCCAAGATAAAAACTTTATATCAGATCAGCAGTAGCAGCTGGCTCAAAGGGAGGCAGGGTGAGTTTTTCCAAGACACAGTTGAGGTCCCATGCAGGTATTGGTGATCTCCTTGGAGGCCTTAAATTTTTGGCTCCTCTGAGGTACTGCCTTAACAAAGGATGAGAAAAGATTGGTGGCTCTGTATTGTAATGAGCCAAAATGGCAGAGGCATGAATTTTAATTGATGAAAAAGATAGGCCTTTGTCCAGCATCTCAGTTAAGTATTGCAAAATCTGAGGAATATTTGGTACAGCTGTATCAGTTCCTTGTGCCTGATTCCAAGCACAGAATCTCTTCCATTTTCCAGCATAAGATTTTCTAGTACTAGGCCTTCTGGCTTCCAAAATGACATCCATCACAGCTTTACTAAGAGGTGTATTTTGTATGACTACATTATCCACCATGCTGCCAGGTTTAAGGTCCTGAGTTGGCTGTGCAGGATCTGATTGTTTTGCTGGGACAGTAGATGAGGTATTTGAGGTAATGTCCAACCTGGGCACTGAGACAAGTTCCTTAGGATTGGGTACCAGTACTGGCGGGGCCAGTCTGGGGCAATCAGTATCATCTTTGGTTTCTCCTATCTGACCTTTAGGAGTACCTTGGGGAGGACAGGCAGTGGCGGAAAGGCATATACTGATAGGTTTTTCCAACTGAAAGATAGGGCATCCACTTTCCATGCTTGTCTGTGATAAGTCCTTGTGCAGAATCTTTTTATTTGGTAATTGAGAGGGGAGGCAAACAGATCTATGTCTGGGCATCCCCATTTTCTTGTTATCATGCTGAAGCCTTGTGGATCCAGCTACCACTCGTGGGGATCCATGAGGTTCCTGCTTAGTTCGTCTGCCAGAGTATTTTCCTTTCCAGGCAGGAATTGTGCATGCAGATGCACTTGGTAAGTCAATGCTGTGTCCCACAAAGTCATGGCTAGTCTGCATAGGGGGTAAGAATGTGTGCCCCCCTGCTTTTTTATATACCACATGACCGTGGTGTTGTCTTGTCTTTATCAGTAGTTGTCCCGGATGAAGTAGGTCCTTGAAGGCTGTCAGGGCATTCTGAACAGCTAGCATCTCTTTTTGATTGATATGTAGATGCATTTGGTTTGAGGACCATGTGCCCTGAATGCATTTTCCTGCCATGTGGGCCCCACAGACATAATCTGATGCATCCGTTGTTAGTGTTTGCCTGGCTGGGGGTAATGTGAATGGCTGTCCCTTGTTCTGGTGACAAGCCTTCACCCACCACTGAAACTCCTGTTGCAGGCAGGGGATGAGAGTAATCATTTTTTTCAGGCTGTGGCAATGTTGAGTCCAAACTCTTTTTAGGTACCACTGAAGTTGCATATGGAATTAGTATGATGTATGATGCCATGAAGCCCAAAGCCTGCAGAATTTTTCTTGCAGATAACTGGGCCTTTGTTGCCAATATTTTGAAATAGGTAGTCAGTTGTCTTTGTTTGTCTGGCGTGAGATAAGCCATCTGGGCATTTGTATTTAAGCTTGCACCCAGGAATATTATCTCTTGAGAGGGTACTAGTTTTGATTTCTTTTCGTTGACTGTGTATCCTAGGCATGTTAGAAGTCTTTTCACAAACGCCAGATGTTGTAGAAGAATGTCCTTGTTCTCTGCTTGAATTAAACAGTCATCCAAGTAAGGATATATTTGTATTCCTCTTTGTCTACAGAATGCAATTACTGGTGCCAGGCACTTTGTAAAGACCCTGGGCGCAGTAGATAAGCCAAAGGGCAGTGCAGAGAATTGGTAATGCATTGTGCCAGCCTTGAATCTGAGGTATCTTCTGCATGATTGTCTGATTGGGACATGCAGGTATGCCTCTTTCAGGTCTAAAGTTACAAGCCAAGCATTCTTGTCCAGCATGGGCAGAAGCTGCTGCAAAGTCAACATTTTGAATTTTGGTATATCCAGGAATGTGTTCAGAATAGATAGGTCCAGTATTGGTCTCCAGGCTTTGTCCTTTCTGGGTACCAAGAACAGTCTTGAGTAAAATCTGTGTCCCTGCTCTTGCTCTGGTACTTGCTGAATGGCCCCCATGGCCATGAGGGATGAGACTTGTTTTTGTGCCTCTGCCCATTGATTTTTTGACAGATCTGACCAGCCGTTTGCCTTTGGCAGCGTATGGAAATGAAACTTGTAGCCTTGTAACACTATATTTAGAACCCATTTGTCCTGGGTTATAATGTGCCAATTTTGAGAATAAAGTACTAATTTTCCTCCTAAGGGTGCTGCCAGGAGGTAAGTGCTTGGTGCAGGCAGGGGGAAGTCATTGGGACTGTTTCCTGTATGGTTGTGATTTGTCTTCTGCAACTTTGGAGGTAGAAGCACCCCATTGCTTTGACCTGTATGAACCTTGCGCCTGGCATCTGCCTCTAGGGCGTCTGGATCTGCCCCTTTGAGGTCTGTCTGACACAGGAAAGGACCAATTCTTTGTAGGCCAGTGTCTACTAAACCGAGGTGGCTGTACTTGTAAAAAATCTTTGACAGTTTGCATAGATTTAGCTTTGTCCTCCATTTTCTTTAAAACCTCTTCTGCCTTAACACCAAACAAAGTATCATGCTGTAAAGGTGCATCTAATAATTTAACTTTGACATGATCAGGTAGATTTTGTTCCTTTAACCAAGCATGCCTCCTAATTACAGAACCCGTAACTGCGGCCCTGCAGGAGACCTCCAAAGAATCAAAACCACATTGCAAAGTATGCTTTCCAACTTGTCCAGCTGCATGCAATAAATCCTACATTTCCTTGTTTTCTGCACATTCAGAGTTTAACATTTTCTGTTTAAGTAATGCCATAACATGTTGCTGATACTTGAGCATATGAAACTGACAGTTTAAGGCCTTTATAGCCAAGGTAGCAGATGTGTAAACCTTTTTTCCACATCTATCCAGTGCCCTAGAATCTCTGTCAGAGGGGTTAGGTTTTTTTGCAGCAGAAGCCTTAACTCCTTTGAGGCCCTGTGAAACAGTTTCTGGGTTTGCAGCAGGGTTTTTAAAAAGGAATTTATGAGAGTCAGGAACCCTGTAGTATCTGTCAGGCTTAACAGGAGCTGGAGGTAAGGAGTCAGGGGTCAGACTAGACTCCGAAACACATAATCTACAATGTCTAACACAGGTGGAATGGCTAGAGGCCTGTGTTGAGGTAGTAAAAGGAAGTCCCTGAGCCTCTTTTTAGATTCTGAAAAATCTTGGCTCTCCCAGTGGAAATGCTCCCTGATGGTGTGCAAGGTTTCCCCAAAAGAATAGTCCTCTGGAGGAGAAGCTGAAGGTATAGATTCTTCAGCATCAAAATCCTCATGGGGGGAAGAGAATATTCCTGATCAGAAGAGGAATCAGAAGAAATAGAAACCTGAACTGAAGAGTCATAGTCTGTCTCTTGCCTAGGCCTCTTATCAGGAGGGGGATGGGAACCCCCGATCAAGTTAATCAAGTCTTCGGACATTTTGAGCATCTGTTTTTTGGGCATAGAGGCCTGAACACGTGGCTCTTGAGTTTGCTTCTTTGCTTTAGAAGGTGCTTTAGTCTTTGCCCTTGAAGCTGAAGTTGGTTTAATGTAAAGATGTTTAGGTCTGAATACACCCTCAGAAGCTGGTGCCTGCTCAGCGGCTCCGGACCCATCTGAGGGAACAGTGTCCGAGGCTCCAATACCTTGAGTTTCCAGCGGCATAGCCGACTCCACGTGGGAGTCAGTAGCGGCCTGCGACTCTAAAGTAGCGGGCGTCAGGTGCTGCGAAAGCGCCTCACTGAGAACCGGCGACTGGCTTAAGAGAAGCTTCGTCGTCGGTTTTGGGCCTCGGTTGTTTCTCTCTCTCCCTTTCTTTGCGCTTTTTGTGAACTCCAGTAGTCGGATGGCTGTCCGATGACATTTCTGGATAATTAAACCAGTGTCCAAAATAGTTTAAAGCAAAATCATACCAACGCTTAACAGTGCGTTGGTTAAATCTAGCACAAAACCGACAACCAGAAACATTGTGATCAGGACCTAGGCAAGGAATACAGTAAGAATGAAAGTCCTTATAAGGTATTTGCTTCCCACAAGAAATACAATTATTTACTTTTTCGGACATCGGTCTGGAGCAAGAAAAAAGTTTCCCCAATGGCGTACTTAGCTTTACTGAAGATTTTGGGTCTGAAAATCAAACACAAAAATCTCAGGAGTCGGCCGACCGGCACTTGCAAACTGCTTCTGCTTCGGGCACCGCGCGGCAAGAAAGACCGAAGAAAATGGCGTCGGCTGCTTATTTTATACCCCTGATGACCCAATGTCAGGGAAAGGGCAACAGCAACCGACGCAGGACCCAAGACTTTGGAATTCAGGACTGAGGGCAACCTGCCAGCAGGATTACCCAGATGTAATGACTGCAACAGTGAAACACGAAAAACATCACTGACGTGTCAACAGGCATCCATCCAGATGTCTTGGTGTACTAGAGACATGACTCGGTGGATTGTCTTGGGCTCTACTGTCTGGCGATCATCAGACACCCCCCTGCCAAACAGCCCATTTGTTCCCCCTTGCTGGGATGACTATCAACTGGGAGAGGCCACCACTTAGCCATCAGGGCTGTTTTGAGACTTTTTTTTACTTTTACAGAAAATCTAAACCCTAAACGCCCACAGAAAGTGTCGGGACAAATATGAAATGGGCTGATCACGGAAGACATTGCCTCACAATGGGCGTTCACTCTAAGCAAGCCTGCCTCTTACTCCTAAAAGCACAATCAGGGCTCCGTTCCCCTGCCCCTTGGAGCGAGGCTGAAATCAGTATGGTTCAGAAAGTGATGAGAACATTCAACCCCTTGTGGAAATAAGAAATGTTGGCAGCAGAGTCCCCTACCCTCATACCAAAAAATGACAACCTTTATGATCCGGTTCAGTGGTAGAGTCTGGACCTGTCTCAAGATCTCCACCAAGATGATTTATCTTAGTGGCATTCATTTTGAGGAAGGCCCTACAAACTCCAAACATTATTAACTTATGACAAAATCAAGAAAACATAGGATAAACGTGGGGAACCAACCCATGCACAACTCCAAACTGCAGACAAGTTATGCAAATGGCCAGTCTCTCAACTTGTAAAGCTTTTTCCACCTGTGGGATTGACCTAGCCTGAAAGAAAAAAAAAAAAAGAGCAACATGGAAGCCCAATGGATCATAAAGATCTTGCATAATAATAATGGCCTACTTCCGCCTCAGGAGACCACCACCAGGTAAACCTGCACAAACAGTTTCCTCTTGGACTTAAACATCCAAAACTTTATTTCTGAGCTCTTTCTTGATGGAAGACATTCCCAATCAAGACCTCTTACTCAGACACATATGTAAATGTGCAGTTCTAGCCAAGGCATTCACACAATCATAATTACAGTAGGCGAGATGACAAGCTACTCTAAAGCCATGGAAAACTCTTGACTGTCTCCACCCTGTGCCTATACTCAAGCAAATAACCAAGCGTTTCCAGTGGCTAATTCACCAGACTGGACTGTAGTCTTGACAGGTGAGACATACTGGAGATTCCTGATATGGCAGAAGATTACAGACTCTTGTCAAACCTATCCACCACTTTAGCCCATCAGGCAGCAGGGTCAAAAAATGCAGTAGTTTCTCACATCTAAGCTAGAATTAGAAGATAAAATTTAACTGGCTCATAAACACAATGTGATGGACTCGCATCATTCAGCTGGGGCTTGTACAATAGCCATAGGAACAGAGTCAGGGACAATTCAAGGCCATGATTATTGCATTTTTAGTTAGTGGCTCCAAAGGGAGATGGCTGAAATATCCTCCAATTTCTGCCTCAGGCAGACATTAAGGCATTTTTGTGAGGAAGGAACGGAATCAAAGGCCAGTCCAAAGAGAGCCTTATGAGCCTCCCAGTCTCTCTAAAAGACAGTGTCAATGTGAGGTAGCTATGTGGAAGAGAGGAGTTACACTTCATAGACAATGGCAGCACAGAGGATATCACTGTCACCTCACAGCAAGAAGTTCATTGGTTCATTTCTCGGCTGGGTTTGCCTTTTGTGTGGAGTCTGCACGTCCTCCATGTGTTTGCATGGATTTCCTCCAGGTACTCTAGTTTGCTCCCACATTCCAAAGACATGCAGTAGATAGATTGGGCACTCTAAACTGGCCACAGGTTTGAGTGTTTGTGTGTTTAGTGTGTGGTATGGAAGAACAACTGCAGCAGGGCTAGCCGCCTATTGGTGTGAAGCTTAGCTTTAAATATAGTCACTGTTTAAGTGACACCCTGACACCATATGCAATAAATGGGAAAAAGGGGTTGATGATAGAAGGACAGACGGAGTGGGTGAGAGATGGCTATGCCCCTACTAGGGACAGAGATACAAGTGTATACATTATTTTGTTCAGGCACTGACATGCTATGGGAATAAGCTAGTTGCATGGTGTTGGAGATCTAGAAGCATGCCCGTTGAGGGTTGTGTACAGGTGACAGAAGCTTGCACTGGTCCCAAAACTGTCATCAGGCCATATCCTCCAAGGGTGTAGTGCCATACCTATAACTTAAGGTCACATCACTAGAAATAAGTTTGGCATCCATTCCTTGAGTCTCAAACAACCCTGACATATGATGATCCAAGATCTTCCCCAATATGGGATATAAACCCTGCTGTGATGAAGTGGGAGCCATGACTGGACAAAACTCAGACTCAAGTATCCCTGACCGAGGGTAGGTAATTACAGAGACTGCTCTATAGGATTAGACTGGTTCAGTCTCCAGCTTAAGACAAACATCTAGGGATGGAAGGCATCTACCATTCCAAAGAACATCACCAGAGTGCAGAGGGGGTTGCTATTTTTCTAGACTTTGAATGTCTTCTGAAGCAAAGAATAGGCACAGGATAAAGCAAATATCTAGTTAAAAATAAGCCCTGTAGTCTGGAAGGCCATTTTAGTTAACTGGCCTACTTCCCTGAAGGCTAGAATGTCAAGAAAGAAAAGTTGTGTGAAATCTTATCATAACCATAGATGTCCTTCTCTTCCATGTTGCTGTATTCCACATATGGGTTTACCCTTCTTTCGCGTGGGTCCGGACAGTATTCCAAAGTTTTTCAGTCCCTCCTGGTGTGTAGGACGTCTGATGTGGCTGACAGGAACGTGGGCCATAAAAGTGACGTCTGCATGCACCAGCCCTCAGAACAGAAGCCCCAGTCAGAGCCAGTCCTAAAAGGGCATAGCTTATCCAGTGCCACCCGGAGGAGAAAGTGCAACCAGACAAGAGGGGAAGGAGGGTGGGAAGGAACACTAACATGGAAGAGAAGGACATCTATGGTTATGGTAAGATTTTACACAACTTTTCTATGTCCTTCTATTCCTGTGGTGCAGTATTCCACATATAGGTGAGTGTCACAGCTCGCTAAGAATGGGCTGGTGGTCTGGTAGAGCTCTCCGGGAATCCATGGAGGACAGCCCTGGCAAATCCTGCTCCAGGTAGCAGTTTCAAGGATAGTGTTAGCATCTAGTCCCTTAAAAAAGGCTCCTGAAGAGGCCATAGCTCTTGTGGAGTGGGCTTTAATAGATCCCTGCAATGTTTTACCATGGAACCGGTAGCAAAAGGTAATAGTCTTGGATATCCAGGCTGAAATGGTCTGTTTGGCCACTGCTTTTCCCAGAGCCCTGGGGGTGGAAAGAAACAACCAGTTGGCCATATTTACTAATAGACTTGATTTTATGGAGGTCAAATCTCAGCTGTCTGTGAACATCTAGGGTATGGAGAACTCTCTCACTATCCCCCTGAGGGTTAGGAAATAAGGTCGGTAGGTGGATGGACTGGTTCCAGGATATGTCGTTCACCACCTTGGGCATGAAGGAGGGGTTAGTCCCGAGAGAGAACCTGTCCAGATGGAAGATAAAGAATGGTGGGTCAGCCATCAGAGCTTGTAGCTCTCAGACCCATCTGGCTGAGGTAAGAGCCACCAATAAGACAGTTTTCCAGGTGCAGAACTTTAAGGAGGCTTTAGCTGCTGGCTCGAAGGGAGCCAGGGTGAGCTTTCCAGTACATAGTTGAGATCCCATGGAGGAGGGGCCAGTTTCTTGGGGGGGGTCTAAGATGAAGGACCCCTTTGCGGAACAGCTTTGACAGTACTCTGGATGCTACGGGTTGATCCAGGGGGAGACAGCACAGAAAGCGGACAAGTGTGCTTTTATAAAAGAGTAGGCCAGCCCTGTTGGCATTAGTTCACACAGGTAAGACAGGATTAGAGGGATGGCATTTTCCAGCGGATCCAGCTGTCTTTTGTGACACCATAAGGAAAATCTTTTCCCACTTGGATAGGTACGATTTTCTAGCAATGGGTTTCCTGGCCTCCTGCAAGACATTGAGCATGTCCTCGTTGTACAGGTGTCTAAAAGGGATCAAGAATCCTATCAGCCACAGGGTGCGGTTCAAAGACTGCCACTGTGGATTTATCTGAGATCCCTTGTTGTGTGTGAGTAGGTCCACTGAGGAGGGTAACTTGTGGTGATTGTCCTTAGACAGAAGAAGTAAGGGGGGATCCAGTGCTGTCTTGGCCAACAGGGGGTCACCATCAAGATTTTTGGGTTGTCCTGCTGAATTTTTAGCAGCACTTTTCTTGAATCAATGGGAAGGGGGGAATGCATACATAAATTTCCCCTCCTATGAAATTGAGAAAGCATCTGTTGCCAGTGCCTTGGGGTCTGGTGTGCTGATGCAATAGCCAGGAAGTTGCCTGTTGATGGATAAGGCAAACAGGTCTATTTGAGGTATACCCCACCAGTGGTCTAGTTCCAGGAAGATGTCTCTGTGAAGCATCCATTCTTGGTTTGTTTGTGATGGTCCTGCTGAGAGAGTCTGCCCGGACATTGTGAAGGGAGGGGATGTAAACTGCCTGTAGGGTCATCCCCTGGGGAAGCGGCTAGCTCCCATACCCAACATGGCTAGTCTGCAGAGTATGCAGGATATGGTGCCCCCTGTCTGTTGAGATACCACAGGACAGTGGTGTTGTCCATGAAAATCTTGAGTGGGCCTTGGTGTAGGTAAGGGAAAAAGGCTTCCAGAGCAAGGAGGATCACCCTCATTTCCCTGACACTGATGTGCTCTAGGATGTGTGGGTGTTGCCACAAACCCTGCACCTGTCTTGTGCCTAGAATTGTTCCCCAGCCCAGATCTGATGCATCTGTATGCATGATCTGGGTTGGTGTGGAAGGTTGGAGAGGAAGGCCTGGGTTCATGGTCACCTATGACAGCCACCAGCGAAGTTCTTGTTTCAGACAAGATAGAAGGTGGACACTGAATTCCAGGGTATGGGAGTGCTGGGTCCAGACTGACCAAAGATACTACTGCATCTTTCTCATGTGCAGTCTTGCCAAAGCCAAAGGAAGCATGGTTATAGTTGTTGCCATGTAATCCAGGAGCCTCAGGTATTGTCTTGCAGTCAGTTCTGATACCTGAAGGATGCCGAGCAGGTGGTCTGTCAGGGATGCCACTTTGTCTGCTGGCAGGAAGGCCTGCATGAGGCCTGTGCGAATCCTGTACCCCAGGAAAACAATGCCCTGTGTGGGCTCCAGATGGGACTTCTGGAAGTTTATCTGAAACCCTAGAGACTGTAAAAGGGTCAGAAGAAAATGAATGTGAAGGATGAGGGTCGTTGGACTGTCCACTTGGATCAAAAGATCGTCTAGGTAAGGGAATATTTGGATTCCCCTTGTTCTGCAATAAGCAATGACTGGAGCCAGACATTTTGTGAATACCCTTGGGGTAGCAGAAAGCCCAAATGGCAAGGGAGAGAACTGAAAGTGGGAAGAGCCTACCAAAAATTTCAGGTATTTCCTGAAGGTGGGCTTTATTAGGAATGTGTAGGTAAGTATCTTTTATATCTAGTGTCACCATGAACCCGTGGGGCAGAAGCAGGGGGAAGAGAGTGGGAAGACAGAGCATCTTGAAAGTAGGGACCTTGAGGAACGGGTTTAGCAGTGAGAGGTCCAGGATGGGTCTCCATGGTCCCTCTCTTCTGGGTACCAGAAATATCCTTAAGTAGAATCCTTTCCCTCTTGCTTCTGAAGGCACTGGCTCTATGGTGCCTTGGGACAATAAAGTTTGTAGTACAGGTTTTAGGAGGTAGAGCTGATTGCTGAGAGGATGAGGGGTACCCTTTCTTACCGGAGAGGAAATCCAGGATATGAAAGAGCCACTCTGGATGATGGCTATAACCCATTTGTCTGTGGTACTGTGGGACCAGGCAGGGACACAGTGAGAGAGTCGGACAGACAGGGGCAGGGGGTGAGAGAGGGTTTCAGGAACGTTGGCAGGTAGTCAGACACTACCTGCCTTATCCTGAGGGGTCCGCTGGCTAGGAGCTGGGGAAGCTCTAGCCGGGGGACTTTGCTTTCTGGGAGGTCTCCTAGGTCTGGAGGGAGGCATTGGCCATGCATGTTTTCGGATGAGCAGAGTCTTGGCCGGGTAGTTCCAATGGAACTTGGGTATGGGAGAAACCAGCAGGTGTTTAAGGTTCTGCATTTCTTTCCCCTTTTTGCTGTAAAGATTTGAAGAGATATGCCATCTTGGAACCGAATAATGCAGAGGGATCTAGGGGGGGCATTAATGAGTTTCGCCCTGAAGTCATCAGGCACAGGCTGAAGATGAAGCCAGGCATGCCTTCTAAGGGTAGAGGCTGATGCAGCCGACCTAGCGGAAGTCTCTGCTGCATCACATCTATGCCTAATGGAATTGCCTGTTCACCTGGGAGGTAGATATATAGGTACATAGATGATTTAATTTGTTTGTACAGGGGGCATGAAAAAGTTACTAATTTTACTGATGAACTTCAGAAAAATCCATTTGCTTTAAAGTTTGATGGTGTACAAACAGGTAAATCAGTAATATTTTCAGATATTTGCTTAACTGGGGAAACCAATGAAAAAATCATAAGTAAAACACATTGTAGATTTGAGTAGGGTATGCATTTTCTTGGAGCAGACAGTTGTAATCCACCCCACCTAATAAACTCTTTACCCTATTGGAAATTCCTTCGGATCCAACGACTTTGTAATAATAGCCCGGATCTAATGCATGAGCTTAATCTAACAGCTAGATTATTTACTAAAAGGGGCTACTGTAAACAAAATGCATACGCCCTGCTGGATAAGGCTAAAGGGAATCTGCATAGGCAGACATATTACAAACATGGCAATCTACCAATATAAAAAATAATGAAATGTCTAACTTAAGAAAAATCTATGTTGTTACCACTTATGATATTTTACCTAGTGAAGTAAAAGGTGTGATTAAACATTGCTGGAATTTCCTTTTGAAATTTAAGGAACTTTCTGAGAAAATATGTAAGGTACCTATTTTTTCATACTGTAAGGGTAAAAATATCCGACATATATTAGTACATGCTGAGTTTTCTACTCCTAGCTGTAGTACTGACTCTATGATAAACGTAGTAGACACATTTTCATGTGGAAGATGTATTATATGTATGCAATATATTTAAGTATATTAATGGAATTTCTTTTAAAGCAAATCATAAGTTTTCATGCAACACAGAAGGGATGATTTATGTTATAAAATGCTCTTGCAACATGTTCTATGTGGGTGAAAGCAAGAGGGCTTTTAAACTTAGAATTCAAGAACATGTCAGGGATATTAAAAATGCTAAACCTGAAAGCCCTCTTGCAGTGCACTTTGAAAAATACTATAATAAAAGTCCAGATGGTTTACAGTGTATTATATTAGAACATATTTGTGAAAAAGGATGCAATTTGGATGTACAGAAAGGCTTTTGTATAAAGAGACTACAGTATGGGACTTTAAGCCCAATAGGTATTAATGTGGAATGTAATTGGAAAGTCTTTTTAGCTTGAGTGTAATTTTGTAATTAATGTAAATTGGATGCGTTATAAATACTTGGGTGTTTTTTATTCTCCTTTGAAGGCTCCAAGCCAAGGCGCTAGGGATTTTATTAAATTTTCTACATTGGATCCTGGTTGTGTCGTTTTTCTTGTCTGGCCAGAAGTGGTGGGTGTGTTTTTGTTGTTGCTGCAGTCAGACAGTACCTGCCTTATCCTGAGGGGTCCGCTGGCTAGGGGCTGGGAAAACTCTAGCCAGGGGAGTTTGCTTTCTGGGAGGCCTCCTACGTCTGGAGGGAGGCATCGGCCATGCATGCTTTCAGACGAACTGAGTCTTGGACGGGTAGTTCCTATGGAACTTGGGTATGGGAAAAACTAGCAGGTGTTTAAGGTCCTGCATTTCTTTCCCTTTTTGCTGTAAAGATTTGAAGAGATATGCCACCTTGGAACAGAATAACGCAGAGGGATCTAGGGGGGGCATCAATGAGTTTCGCCCTGAAGTCATCACGCACAGGCTGAAGATGAAGCCAGGCATACCTTTCTAAGGGCAGAGGCTGATTCAGCCGACCTAGCGAAAGCCTCTGCTGCATCATAGCTACACCTAATGGAATGCCTGTTCACTTGGGAGGCGATAGCTAGGAGAGAAAAGTACAGTTGTGTACACTTACCATAAATGTAGATGTTCAAGTGTATTCACTGTTGCAGGCATCACTTTTGGGTTATCTGCTTGCAATAGCCCTCAGTCGGCCTGATTAACAAAGTCTTGGGTCCTGTGTCGGTTGCTGTCCCTTCTTCCATGACGTCAGGTCGTCAGGGGTATAAAACATGCAGCCGATGTCATTACATCAGTTTTTCTTGCCCCAGATGTCAGGTGCCTCCTTAATGGGAAGCAATTAAATCTATAAAATTACAAGGTTATACCTCCAACAAAAAAGCAAATACACCAAAAAGCTTTTGAATGTAGTAAAGGAGAGTAGAGGTATATCCAAAAGAAGAAAGGGGGCTGGAGGGAGGGTAACCAGGACTGCAACAGTGAATACACTCGAACATCTACATTTATGGTTACGCATACACAACTGTACTATGTTCTTCGTGTTTCACTGTTGCAGTCATCATTTTTTGGTAGATTCCCAAAGCTAAGGATGGGAGGAGGAATTTAGACAGCATTAGGACCAGCTACAAGGCCCTGCAAGACTGCAGTGGCAAAGCCAGCTCTGGATTTAGAGAAAATTGGCAGATGGTAATGCTTGGTGAAAGTATGTACAGAACTCCAGGTAGCAGCTTCTAGGATGTCCCTGGTAGGGACGCCTCTGAGAAAGGCTGTAGAGGTAGATGCAGCCCTGGTTGAATGGGGTCTGATCCCCTGTGGGATAGGTGTTCCATGGTGTTTGTAGCAGAAATTAATGCAATGGCCTATCCATTTGGAAATGGTTTGCTTTGAAATAGCCTTCCCCTCTGCCTCTGCAGCAAATGCCACCAGCAGTTGATCAGATTTCCTTTGAGGTTTAGTTCTGTCCAAGTAGAATCTAAGTTGTCTGTGCACATCTAAGGAGCGCAGAATCCATTCCCCTTTGATCTGTGGATTAGGAAAGAAGGTTGGCAAATGTATGGACTGATTAAGGGCCACAAAGGATACCACCTTGGGCATGAAGAAGGGATTGGTCCTGAGGGACACAGTGGCAGCTGGCTCGAAAGGAGGAAGGGTGAGCTTTTCCAATACAAAAATTGAGGTCCCAGGCTGGAGTTGGAGCTCACCTGGCTGGTCGTAGATTTCTGGCCCCTCTGAGGAACTGCTTAAGCAGTGGATGAGAGAAGAGGGGTGGTCCTGTGTTATACTGAGCTGAAATGGCTGAGGCATGAATTTTGATGGAGGAGAAAGACAGGCTCTTGTGAAGCATCTCAGTTAAGTATTGTAAAATCTGAGGTAAATTGGGCACTGCTGTGCTCATCCCTTGAGACTGGTTCCAGGCACAGAATCTTTTCCATTTTTCTAAGACTTTTTGGTACTAGGCCTCCTTGCCTCCTTGCCTCTAAAATGATATCCATCACTGGTTTACTGAGGGATAGTAAAAAGTATGTAGTTAGCCAGGCTGCTAGGTTCAGTGTTTGAAGCTGAGGGTGCAGAATTTGGTTCTCCTGCTGAGACAATAGAGTAGGAGTCTGAGGCAGGTGCCATGGGGCCAAAAGTGACACACTGCACAAGAGGGGGTACCAGTGTTGGCGTGGCCAGTCTGGTGCAATCAAAATTGTCCTTTGTTTGTCTTATTTGATCTTTAGTAGTACTTTGGAGAGCAGAGGCAGAGGGAGAAAGGCATAAACTGTTGTTTGTGGGGAGTCCTTGTGCAAAATGTGTCCAACAGATGGTTCTGGGGGGAGGCAAACAGGTTTATATCTGGGCTCCCCCATTTGTTTGTCAACATGTTGAAAATCCTTGGTTCCAGTTTCCACTTCTGTGGGTCCATGAGGTTACAGCTTAGTTCCTCTGCCAGTGTATTTAGTTTTCCTGGCAGGAATTGAGCTTGTAGATGCATTTGACAGCTCAGGGCTGTGTTCCACAATGCTATGGCTAGTCTGCAGAGGGGGTAAGAATGTGTACCCCCCTGCTTGTTTATATACCACATAACAGTGGTGCTGTCTGTCTTTACCATTAATTGTCCTGGAAGAATGTGGTCCTTGAAGGCTGTCAGAGCATTCTGTACAGCTAACATTTCTATTTGACTGATATGCAGATGCATTTGACTTGGGTTCCATTTGCCCTGAATGCTCTTCCCTACCAAATGAGCCCCCCCCCCCATGCATAATCTGATGCATCTGTTAGGGTTTGGGCGGCAGGGGGTGTTGTGAATGGTAGTCCCTTGTTTTGGTGGTAGGCCTCTGCCCACCAAAGAAACTCTAGGCGTAGGCAAGGTATGATAGGAATCATTGCTTCTAGATCCTGCGAATGTTGACACCATAGGCTTTTTAAATACCATTGTAGTTTCCTGATATGCAGTCTTGCATACGGAATTAGAAGAATGCAGGAGGCCATGAACCCCAAGGCTTGTAGTATTTGCCTTGCAGATAGCAGGGTTTTTGTGGCCACTTGTTTGAAGTAGGTTATCAAATAAATTTGTTTCTCTGGCATGAGGCAAGCCATCTGGGAAGTTGTATTCAAGTTTGCTCCCAGAAATATAATTTGTTGACAGGGTATCAGATGTGATTTCTTTACGTTTATGGTGTACCCCAGACAAGTCAGCACCCTTTGAAAGAAGGCCAGATGATTCAAAAGTATCTCCTGGCTTCCTGTCTGAATTAAACAATCGTCCAGGTATGGGTATATTTGAATATTTCTTTGCCTGCAAAATGCAATGACTGGGGCTAGGCACTTTGTGAATACCCTGGGCGCAGTAGATAAGCCAAAGGACAGTGCAGAGAACTGGTAGTGATTGCAGCCTGCTTTGAAGTGTAGGTATCTTCTGGAAGATTCCCTGATTGGGATGTGCAGGTATGCCTCCTTTAAACTGAGTGTTACCATCCAGGCATCTTTTCCTAGCATAGGAAGCAACTGGTGAAGAGTCAGTATCTTGAATTTTGGAATCACCAAAAAGGTGTTTAGAATAGACAGGTCCAGAATACGACACCAAGAATTGTCTTTTCTGGGTACCAGGAAAAGTCTCGAGTAGAAACCTTGTCCTTTTTCGTCTTCTGGTACAGTCTGAATAGCTTTTATGTTTAAAAGAGAAAGTATTTGCTTTTGAGCCTCTGCCCACGGATTTGGGGGTAGATCTGGCCAACCTTTTGGCATTGGTAATGTGTAGAAATTAAATCTGTATCCTTGGAATACTATATTTAAAACCCATTTGTCCTGGGTTCCCGATTTCTGGCCTGCAGACCAATCCTTCCCCCCAAAAGGAGCATTCAGTTGAGAAGTGCTTGGAAGTTGTAAAATCACATAATTAAGGCAGTTTTCCATAGGGGGGAGTCTTACTACTCCCAGATTTGGGAGCGGAAGCCCCCCACTGCTTAGTCTTGTGAATACCCTGGGATTGAAACCTGGGGTTTCTGCTGTGTCTGGGTTTGGGTTTGGCTTGAGAAGACCTGGAAGCGGCCGGAAAGGTCCAATTCTTAGAGGGCCAATGCCTGCTAAATCTTGGAGGCTGAACTTGTAAGAAATAGTCTGCACATCTTCCATCTTTTTAAGAACTTCCTCAGCTTTGTTGCCAAATAGGCGATCCTGATTTAAGGGAGCATCCAACAGTTTAGCTTTAACATGATCAGGCAAAGACTGCTCCTTAAGCCAAGCAAACCTTCTGAGTACAGACCCAGTGACAGCAGCCCTGCAAAAGGCCTCTAAAGAATCAAACCCACATTGCAAAGTATGTTTTCCAACCTGTCCAGCAGAATGCATTAAATCTAGTAATTCCTTATTTTCAGCACAGTCCGGAATCAACATCATTTTCTGTTTAAGTAATCCAATAACATGTTGTTGATACTTTAACATATGAAACTGACAGTTTAAGGCCCTAATGGCCAAGGCTGTAGAAGTGTAAACTTTCTTACTCCATCTATCCAGTGACCTGGAGTCTCTATCAGAAGGGGTAGGGTTATTGGCAGTAGAAGCCTTAATGCCCTTGGGTCCCTGTGAAATAGTCTCTGGATCCACAATAGGATTTTTAAAAAGGAACTTGTGAGAGTCAGGAACCCTGTAATATCTGTCAGGTTTTCAGGGAGCAGGAGGTAAAGAATCTGGGGCCAAACTAGATTCTGAGAAGGCATCATCGACAATGTCTAGTACAGGAGGTATAGCCAAAGGCCTATGCTGAAGAAGAAGTAAGAAATCCCTAAGCCTCTTTTTCGAATCAGAAAAATCCTGGCTTTCCCAGTGGAAATGCTCTCTAAGAGTGTGCAAGGTTTGACCAAAGGAAAAATCCTCTGGAGGAGAAGCATAGGGAATAGAATCCTCTACGTTAGAATCCTCATAAGTACATAAGGGTAAATCCAAATCATCAGAAGAATCAGAAAAATCAGAATCCTGGTCAAAAGATTCATAAACAAACTCAGTCCTAGGTCTCTTGGAAGGGGGAGGTTGGCTTCCCCTGATTAAAGTTATAATATCTTCAGCCATTCTCATCATTTGCTTTTTTAGGCATAGAGGCCTGAACATGTGGCCTGGGCGTCTGTTTTCTAGGCAAGGTTCGAGGTTTAGGCCTTGAAGAAGAAGGAGGCTTCGGTTTAATATGCAAGTCCATAGGCCTGAATACACCCTCAGAAGCCGGTGCCTGCACAGCAGCTCCGGACACATCCAAGGTACAGACATCCACAGGTTCCACAGCTGAAGCATCTCGTGGCATACCGGACTCCAAATGGGTCTCAGTAGAGGCCTGCAAGTCAGAAGTTGCGGGTATCAGGGGCTGTGAAAGCGCCTCACTGAGTACCGGCGAACTGGCGACTGGCTTAGGAGAAGCATCATCTGCAGTTTTGGATCTAGGCAGCCTGTCTTTATCTTTGCACTTTTTTGGAATACCGGTAGTCGGATGGCTTACCGACGACATTTCTGGATAATTGAACCGAGAACCAAAATATTTAGAAGCAAAAATATATAGACGATGGACAGTGCTTTGATTAAATAAGGCACAAAACCGAAAGCAAGGTACATCGTGGTCAGGGCCTAGGCAAGGAATACAGTACGAATGAAAATCTTTGTGAGGTATTTGCTTTTTACAATTAATGCAATTATTAACTCTTACTAACATCGGTAAGGAGCAAGAAAAAGTTTCCCCAATGGGGTACTTAGCTTTAGTTGAAGACTTCGATTCTGAAACTCAAAAATGAAAATTTTAGGAGTCGGCTGACCGGCACTTGCAAACTGATTCTGCTTCGGGCACCGCACAGCAAGAAAGACTGATGTAATGGCATCAGTTGCATGTTTTATACCCTGACGACCTGCCCTTACAAATGCCTTCTATGAACACCTCCAGGACTGCATGGATCAGGCAATCCCAAATAAAACCAAGACTCTTTCCACAAAGGGCAAACGTCCAGTCTGGTGGACCCCCAGCCATTAACAAACTTTACAATAAGAGGAGAAAGCTATTACATGATAGAACAAAATCCATAAAAGGGAAGTCACCCCTGATCATTATTAGTAAAAAAATACGAGCACTCATAAAATCAACTAAGGCCAATTTTGAGAGAAAAATTGCCATGGATTCAAAGGACAATCATAAGGCCTTTTTCAGCTATGTTAGGAACCTGGGTGGAAACTCCCAGATATGCTCAGAATGAGTCCAAAATGATACAAAAATCACTGAACCCACAGACGTTGCCAACATACTGGCAGACAGGTTCAGTGCAAACTTCACCCCCCTCCCCTAAAGGAGAGATAACTATCCCAGCGGAGTGTAGCCTCCCAGACATCTCAAATGCGCAGGTGAAAGCTGCTCTCACTAAAGCTAAAAACACAGCATCAATGGGACTGGATGGTGTCCCTGGCTGTGTGCTACACGAGCTAAATGAGGAATTAAACCTGCACATAAGGCAGCTGTTTAATCTCAGCCTTACCACAGGATACGTGCCCAAGGAGTGGTGTACGGCAACTGTGGTCCCACTCCACAAAGGCGGTGCCTCTACAGACCCTGGTAATTACCGCCCCATAAGCTTAACAAGTCTAGTCTGCAAAGCTATGGAGAGGATCATAATGGAGCTCATAAACAAAGATATAGGGGACTTGCAGACATTGGACCCGACCCAGTTTGGCTTTGTCAAGGGAAGATCATGCCTTTTGAACTTGGTCGACTTCTTCGAAACAGTCACCAAGGCCATTGATGAGGGAAAGGCAGTCCATACAGCCTACCTTGACCTTGCAAAGGCTTTCGTCACAATACCCCACTCGGGTATTGTAGAAAAACTTACCAGGTTAAATGTAAACCCATATGTCACAAGATGGGTTGCAAACTGGCTTAAGGACAGAACCCACAGGGTTAGAGTTGCTGGCGCTATGTCAGACTCCAAGCCGGTCACAAGTGGTGTCCCACAGGGCTCGGTCCTTGGCCCCCTATTGTTCGGCATCTACTTCTCAGAAGTACAGGCCAACATGGGAGGACTTTGGCTGACAAAGTTTGCAGACGACTGCAAACTGGGCGCCATAGTGGAAAGTGTATCGGACACGGATATCCTTCAGAAGGGACTCACGGAAACAGATAGCTGGTGCCAGAGCCATGGCCTGAAGTTAAACGCCAAAAAATGTATAGTCATACCCTTCGGGAAAAACAAGGTAACCCCAAGCTACCATATAGGTGGCAATCCACTAAGCACAGAAGAGGTTATCAGGGACCTGGGGACCCAGGTTGACAGTGGCCTTTCTTTTGACACTCACGTTGCTAAAGTGGTTAGAAAGACCTTCTACATTGCCCACCTGATCATGAAGGGATTCACATCCAGATCTAGTGAGGTCATTGTTCCCCTGTGCTCTTCACTTATCAGACCAATGATCGTGTACAATGCCCCATTCGGGATGTATCTCGCCCGACATCTGCAGCAATTGGAGAGACCCCAAAAGTTTCTCACCAAAAGGATAAAGGGACTCCAAAATCTGTCATATGCTGTCAGATTGAAGAAACTCCAGCTCTATTCAGTCGCATACCGTCTGCTCAGAGGTGACATGTGCCTGACATACAAGGCCATGTCCAACCCGGAATTAATGGACATGCTCCACCTCAAAAAATCCAAATCCACCAAAACCACTAGAGCAAGCAACTTAAACCTTAGCACGGATATAAATAGGACGTGCTGGAGGGATAGATTTATCACTCAGAGACTCCCTATGCTGTGGAATAGAGTCCCGGTCCATGTGAGGCAGAGCACCTCGCTGGCTCTGTTCAAGAGAAATCTTGACCTGTGGATGGGAGATCGTAGGTTTACCCCGGGAATCATTTCTGTGTCACTGCTGGACAGAGGCACAACAAACTAATGGGTACAGTATTTTTTCATATAAGGGGTGGCGTAAGCCACAAAAATTCGGGCTAGGCTTATAAATGCCTTGGGGCAGATAGCCTAGTATAAACCTATGAACCTATGAACGTCATGGAAGAAGGGACAGGAACCGACGCAGGACCCAAGACTATGTTAATCAGGCCGATTGAGGGCTACTGCAAGCAGATAACCCAAAAGTGATGACTGCAACAGTGAAACACGAAGAACATCGAGAGAGGCTTTGGCTGGACAGCCTGGGATGACAGCCAAATCTTTAGTGGCTTTCTCTACCATGGCTAGAGAGTATTTGGCCATATGGGTCTGGCAGTTAGTGGCCCTAAAGGACAGCATGGCAGACGTATACATTTTCTTGCCAAGGCATTCCATATTCTTACTATCCTTATCAGCAGGAAGTAAGGTAGTGGTATGGGAAGTTTAGTAGCCCTATCAGTAGCAATGGTAATAGTGGCTGGGTCAGCGGGGGGGGGGCACTTAATAAGGAATTTTTCAGTTTCAGGTACTTTGTTCAGCCTGTCGGGTTTGCGAGGAGCAGGGTCTGTGAGTCAGGATTGAGGGATGCAGATGAGAAGGCATCCAAGAAGGCCGTCAGAATGGGAGGAACTGCAGAAGAGCTGGCAGAGTCCATCTGTATGAGGTCATAAATCCTCTTTTGTATTTCGGTCATGACAGAGGATTCTCACTGAAAGTGGTCTCTCATTTTACTAATGGTTTCTGTAAAGGTTAAGTCTTCCACTGGTGAGTCATGGTCAATGGACTCTTCCACTGGGGAGCCATACCCCAAGGAGAGAGGAAATTTGGGTGTTGTAAGAGAGGGAGTCCTCTGAGGAATCAGAGAATTCCTCTTCTTCTTCCCTGGCAGAAGTCTGAGGCCTAGGGCTGAGGAGTGGAGGGGCTGTAGCAGGACTCCCAACAGTGATAGGCCATAGGGCCATGAAGGCATTGCAGATACTCTTGCTGAAAGCTTGCCAGTCTGGGGTGCTTTCAAGCAGTGGAGAAAGGTGCTTGGCTTTTTGTTTTTTCTTTAAAGGCCTTGCAGGCATCCGACCTGGAGAGGACCTTGGGCCTGAAACAGGAATAGGGTCAGCATGTTGCGACGAACCAGCAGAAAAGGTAGGTTCCAAGTCGACGTCTGAAGCAGGCGTTGGTAAAGCCTCTAAGGATGTTGCCTCCCCCTCAGGACTGTGTGGCCTCCTCATAGGTACTCACTTTATACTGGCTGGCGGGAGCCGATTCCTCTACCAGGCCAATGTCGGTCACAGGCGGAGGTAAAGAAGATAGAAGTGCAGCCGAAGAAGGCCGCGTGCTTTTGGGCCTTTTGTTAGGTGGTTCTGTCGGTGCGTCAGAAGCACATTCCATCCTTAGCGTGAGTTGCTTAAGACGCTGGTTATCAAGGTAAAGGTTAAGGGCTTGCATGCAGTGACATAGGGTTTTAGGGACAAACGCCTTACTGATAGGGCAGTTTTCGTGGTTGTTTTCCCTTCCTAAACAAAAAGGGCACTGATCGTGCGTGTCTTTGTGGGGAATCTGCCAGCCACACTTACACTTGCCTCTTCTGGATGACATGAACATACATTAGTTAAGGTAAGGAGGACTGAAAGGTTCCCCAACGGGGTACTTATCTGAATTATTTTATCCAACATCAGCAGTAAACAGAAACACCTGGCATACGACCGGCAGCTGAAGAGTTCTGTGGGCTGGTATGTGCAGATGTGACTTTTATGGCCCACGTTCCTGTCAGCCACGTCAGACGTCCGACGCACCAAGAGGGACTGAAAAACTTTGGAATACTGGCCGGAAACACACAACAGAAGAAGGGTAAACTCATGTATGGAATACTGGCAAATAGGAATAGAAGGACATCACTAGGTTGCTACCACCCTCCAAACTTCAGTCTCTGCAATGCTGTTCCAGCTGGAAATTCTGGATACCTGTGGCACCTTCCAGCTAACCCCTATTTGTGGTGTTATCAACCTCCATCATTACCCTAACAGCAAGGCAGTCTACGAGTTTCTCCTTCTGACATCTGCAGGTGTCACATCTGATCCACTGGTACTTATAGTAGTGCTTCACACTGTGCTCCAATTTAGGACAAAGATAATGCCACTGCTGGTATTGGTTAGAAATCTGATGACCCTCACACAGTTTTGTAAATATCTACCTATACAGTGAATGCAGTCAACTTTCACAAACATGCATAAGAAATGGATTGTGTGAGCAGCAGAAAAAAATTAGCAGTGGCTAGGCTCACTTATATAGTGGTGTGTGATATCAAAGCATGTGCAAGAACTGAGCCCTCATGCTTCCAAGTGAGAATATCCTCAACCTCCCAAAAAGAGACAGAATGACTTTTTTAGACAATTTTATTCCAACTCAGTTTGTTACATTATCCAGAGTCTCATTTCCACAAACCAAATTAGCAATAAAAAATAACATTCCTAGGAATACAATGTCGTTAAACATGTACATAGCATGTTACTTACACAACCACAACATGTCAAAACTCCAGACATGCAGATATTTAGCCATGATGCATTTAAGGGTATGTTTTCTCAAAAGTGTCACAATAGTAATAAATTACAACATTAAGCTCTATACAATTTCTATGTGACTTCTAAGTAATTTTATGTGGTATACTCATGGGTCAAGGCTGAAAAGGGTCCAAAGAAAAGTTTGCCTACCCACTTAAACATAAGGAAACAAATATATTTTCTAAACATGGATATACAGTTGTTAAAAATTAACATAAGAAAAAATAAGAAAATGACAAGTATTTTGGTATTAAATCATTCTGATATGTTAAGATAACTTTTCTCATCATATATGCTACTTGTCATACTGCGTACAATACACTATTTAGCAGACCTTTTTGCACTTGCATATGAAATTGAATGTTTGTGCATCAAAAATGTTTACAGAGAGCTCTTGCATTGGACAGTCATTCTCCACGTGAGAGGTCAAGATGCATTTAAATAATAAAAACATTTTACTTTTAAGCAATTACATACCTATATTAATTATGAAGAGAAATTTTTCAATTAAGATTTATCCTGGAATCCTAGTTGTTAATAAGAAGCATCATAGAAGGTTATTTATTTTATCAATTCATTGCAGGCAGTAATTTGTGAAAAAGATATAGACTTACTTGTAAAAATACAGTTCACAAACGCAGCTCACAAAGGCCAAAAGGCAACGCAGAAAGTAGAAAACAAGGACCTGAAAAGTATAAAGAGGAGGCCAGATGTTTGCTTTTTAAAAGTAGTACACAAACTGCAGACTTTAGAAGACAAAACTCTTTTTTTTCATTTAATGCAGTAATGTTCACAAACACAGCAGAAAAAAAATGAGACTGCCAGCTTTCCAGTCACTAAACACAATTAGCCAACTTGGTTGCCTACTTGTACATTCAAACCAATTTCTAATGTCTTAAAATTAATGCCACAAAAATGCAGGTTTAAATAACATATATAAGCTAATGGCTCGACTGATCACAGGCTAGCAAATTAATTTTCTGCATCCTAGCACACAGAACAGACTAGATTTGGGACAAATAAGAGAAGAGGGTAGTCTAGATCCAATAAATGGCATCCCAGTTGCCAACAGACCACACCCTACAAAAGATGTAGTGACCAAATCACCAGAAAAGACCATATACACTAAAGTAACCACTCACTAAGTGACTATATAGATAACTCAAAAAATGATTTTTCCAATGATTTTTCTCCCATGCACCCCTTACATTCCGTTACTTCGAAATGACTCCTTTCTTGTACAAACACAATGGAAAACAAATGATAATAATCAGTATTAACTATTTTTTCTTCTCTAGATTACATATTCTCCAAACTGTCAAGCTAATGATGAATTAAGAGCAATAAGGACTACTAATCACCAGAAACACTTAAGATGCAAAAAAATCAATAAAGTTGGACCCAATGAATTACAATTCATCAACTCTGTGATGGGGGGGGGGTACAGTTCTTATTTAGTTCCCCCCCCCTTTTTTTTTAATTCCACTGTGATTACACTCTCAACATACCTGTTCAGATGCTACTGATAACACAATATACCAATTTTCAACTCATGGAAGCTGAAGTTCCGCACATACTCTTAAAATATGTGGGGAACTCTTCCCAAGATCATTTAGATTAGCTCTACTAGTGCTTGATAAGATGGCAAAACAAGTCCAAGATGCATCTGTTTTAATGTATAATAGGGGAGTTGCCCACTCTGTGCCTTAACTTGGGACCCAACATAATAGCTACCAAGGCCGTAGGCCCATGACGCAAGTATCTGTTTTAATAGCTGTCTATGTTAGGAGTTTTAATAGATGTTCTGATGGGAGCTTCTCAATTCTCCTACCAATGTAACATAATAATCGCTCACACAGTATGTAAATAGAAGCTGAAAACTTGAAATACATAGACAAATATATTCTGTTAAGTCTTATTTCCATGCACCCACAGACAAAAAAGATGGTTGCTTGGCATGGACAGAGTCTTCCAAATCACTAGGCACAAAGATGTGCTTTTTCACTAATTGAGTGACCAAAAAGCTGGAGTTATGCTCACTACCTGATGTGCTAATTATTATATCTGATCCCATAACAGATATGCATCCCGAATTCTACTCAGCCTATGCAAGACAAGAACTATGTGCATGCTGCTATAGCTATCTATCATCAGACATTTCACATCTACCCCTTCTGTTCTAATACTAATATCCACTTAATCTTCTCTGAGAGAAAAAAATACATGCTCCAAACATTACCCTAACACATGACAACCCATTAAACAACAGAAGGATCAACAACTGTGTCTGCAACAAGTAACATTTCAAAACTTGGTAACAAAAGATATACAAGTGCTGGAACATACCTTTTCCAAACTTCTAGAGATGGCATATCCAACTATTATGAAATAATTATCTGTCCACGTTAAATACAACTATACAGACTGCATTTTACTATTAATTCCACACTCTTGGCAGAACATTTAAATTATAGACTGGTGTACAGACAGCTTTACTACAACTACTATAATCAACAATTATAAAGGAAGAAAATGTGGTTTTCCACAGCAGCCACAAAAATCAGACAGTCTCATATTTTGCTTTTAATGTACATTTGTTTTGGAGTGTAGAGTAATGAAACGCAAGACTATGTCCCTATAAAGAAATTATCTATCCTGGTAAATGTAACTTCCTCCTATTATGTCAAGCAACCCCTCTCTCCTCCTATCTTTTTCACTCCAATCCCCTAACTACCTCACTCCCCTTGCCTTTTCATACATCACCTAATCCTCTCATCTTCCACAAAAAATCCTAATAACTATTAGAAGTCTAAATTTTTGATCTTGTCCATAAATTGTATAAAGTACTGTTCATTAATACTCTTTCATATATATGTGTATGTAAATATCAAAGTACAGTAGAAACTTGATTATCCAGACTTTGGTTATCCACACTTGTATTTTGCGATCCAACAAGTGTAATTATGATTACCAAGTACTACAAGTTTAAAAAAAAATTAACAATTCTACAGTCTTTCTTCCAATGGTTGTTCCATCTGATATCCATTTTCAGCTGACATATAATCATCTCCAGACATCATGGACTCCTAGTCCATGAAACTGTCCTGGCTTGTTTCTTCCAGCTGTTCAGGTAGTTCTGGTATTCCATTATTCCTGCCCCTTTTCTCTTTATTTTCTCTGTCTCTTTACCTATTACATTTGTGCTCTCTGCCACCCTGGTCTACCCAATCCCGGTCTCTAACCCTCTTCCTATCTGTATGGCTTCATCGTCTGTCTCGGTCACAGTCTCTGTCTCTATCCTTATCTTTTTCTCTGTCCATTTCCCTCTCCCTGTCTTTATTCTTTTCTTCAGGTTCAGTTTTAACTTCTATACCATGCACAGGCACCTCAGCCAACTGGGCATCTTCTGCAGGGATTTCAACTGCATTCCAAACCAAGAAGTACACAAAATGAGGCAGGTAGTCAAACGAAAACCACGGATACGTACAAATCCACACAGTTGTTTATTAATGATTAAGCGCTTTTGTCTCTGCTCTTACACACTATTTTCTAGGCATGGAAACCTGCAGATATACACCTATATATTTTTTCTAAAGCTCCAAATTTTATAACTTAACTTAAACTTTCCCATTAACTTACCTATGCAAATGATTAGTCACATGAGTCTGTAAATTACAGTGGAAGTAAGAGTTAGGGAAGACAAATTTAGACCAAAACTGGGCACAAATTATAAAACTCCAACATTCATAACTAAAGCTCTGTGACTGAACATTTGCATTGAAGTACCTCCACAAATACTTTTATAACCAGCTATGGTAGGGTTACCACCTGTCTCACATTGTGAGGGACAGACCCTCTTTGGGCAGTTGTGTCCTGCAAAAAATTGTAAAAATGGCACGTCCTGAGATTTTAGGACAAAATGATTTCCTATATTTTATGTAATAGTAGTATTATGCATCTGAAACATCTAAACATTATAAGAAACAGAACAGACAATTAAAATGCTACAAGAATAAACTTTTATTTAGGCAAAAGAGTGAAGTTCTGTCCTTTGTACTGGCCGTGGGAATGTTTCGGCCTGCAAAATTTGACGTTTGCACCAAAAATGTCCCACTCTGGCCATCTGAAAAGATGGCAACCCTAAGATAAGGTTAGCAAGAATGTTCCCTGAGTCAGACGAAAAATGTTACTGATGCAGAGGAGAAGGAACTTGGAGACATATTTTCTAGGACTGTAAGATACTAAATGGATTTAGTTCTTGTATCTCTCCTGGCCGAGTCTCTTCATCCAATTTTTCTCCACCCTGCCCATTCCTACCATCTTTTTTCCCTTCTAATCTCTTAGTCTTTATCTCCTGTATGAATTCTGGAATGTGTTCAGAAAAAATTAACTTTTTTACTACTTACAACTACTGCTGTCAGGCTTCCCAGGATTCAGGCATCTTTTTCACATTAACCATGGAACAAACTACCGTTTCATTGGTTCTTCCAGCAAAAAAAAAAAAGATAACTAATAAACTGCCTTTGCCACTACAGCAGGCTGCTTAAGTGCCTCTATCACAGATGGGTGATTCTGCTGTGGCCACTTCTGGTTCCTCAGACTGTCTTTTCTAAACATACTTAAGACCTGCAAAAACTATAAGCACTATTGGTGACTCCCTAAGTGAAAAAAGTAATCTCTTATTTTTGTTCAAGTTGTTTAAACTGATAGAGCTGCTTTCTGTTTTACCTGTTACATTTTGTTTTCTGTTTTGAGAAATCTGCTTGGCCTGGTGTTTTTGTTCTACATAGCAGATACAGTAAAATTACCCAGGCTGCAAATTTCACATATTTTTTTTCAATGGTTAGTTTATTTCTTGAGTGATCCTTAAATACACAGAGAATATCTGTGGCCTTGTCTTTTCTGACAAGACTCATGGCCTGTAAAAACTACGAGCACTATTGATGACTCCCTGCTGGTTATTTTCCCACCCACTCTCCCATTCTTTGCTCAGCTTTTTAAACTTGGTGATTTTTAAGCTGCCCACCTTTACTGCATACTGAGCTTTATAAGCTCCCCCTTTCTACTTGGCTGGCTGTTATCTTTAATTTATTTGCCTTTCCTTGTGCTTTGCTCTCAATGTCTGTTCTACTGATTTACTTGCTTCTGAATTCACCATCTAGCTAGCTGTTGGATAAAGTAGTCTATTTTTACACTCTAACAAGCTCTTTTCTGTGTTTTTACATCAAGAGGACAGATGATTTTCCATCCTGTGGCAGTGGGTAGTAGCCTGGTCTGTATAGGTTTGAGAAACACACTAGAGATTCCTGCATGTAGTTGTTTTATTGCCATGTACTTCTTTTACTGGCCGGAGGGCTCATTAATCAGCTTAAATATGTTTTGTGTCTTTATAAATTCTGCACATCTGAGTGGCTATTGGTTCATTTCTACAAAGCAAAATACTTTAACTGAATAACCATAGTTTTATAAGCTGTTTAAAGTACAGCTGCTATCTTGAAATTACTCATTGCCTTTCCTTAAGTTTAAGTTTGTTTGCAGTAACATTTCACTCTGGACACTCTACTCTGCTTTTACATTAGGAGGACTGAGATCATTCACCTAGTAGCAGTAGGTGTTTACCTGGTCTGAGTTGTGAAGCGCACAAAAGAGATCTAAGTGTAATCGTTCTGTTGATCAGTGGGCTCAGTAGTCAGTATTCTACAGTTCCAGTGCTTGTATAAATCTGGCACATTTGCAGGGAGCTGCTCACTATGCCAGTGCCCTACACAGACAAACATCTGGAAGCATTGCTTACCTTCATTCTAATGTGAATGTTTACTATGTTTTTTAATTTTTTTTTTTTTTTTTTACTTCTTTAAAGTTTAAAGTCGCATTTTCAGACAGCTGTAACGGCTGCTGTTCTACACTGAATTACATTGTATCTAGTATTTCTTAGCTAGTATTAGGCATCTATCTGTTGTTCCCCAACACTTGGGCTCCAAACCAGTCATTTAACATTAAGAGGGTCAAAGTATGCACTCTTGTGGCAGGACAGGGCTGCAATCATCAGAAATTGAAATTTCCCTATAAAAACTACCTCAGAACTTTACCCGTCTCACATTACTTACGGGGCAACTAGTTTGCAAAGTGAGCAGCATTTACCCATTTAGTTAGAACTACTTAAGGTCTACTTTACTTTATTACAGTACCCATCACTATTGCTGCTCAGAAAGCATCTGGGTTGAGCGCTGGGCAGCATTGCTGGTTAGGTTTGCTGCAGATTACACCAAGTAAGCACCCTTCCATTGTCTGGTTATAAACTCCCTCTATTTCTATCTCTTGCAAGTACATCTCAGGACCTGCAACCATGGATGGGCATTTTCCTGTTATCTCTGCATCCAGCTTGGTGGACATGGATATCCTGAGGTAATGTAACAATTGTGTTATGTACACTGAAAACCACTTAACTCTTGAACAGACAAATAAAGCATGTGAGAGATACAGTTATAGTTACACACGGACACTGGAGGCTAGACTCTCACACACAGACATCAAAAGCAACAAAAAGGTTGTCAGCGACTCTCACACATCACTCACTGCACTCACAAAGGGCCACATACACAGACCCACATATGTGGAGGTGCTCACATGCAACTTACCCAAACCTAAAAGTCCTCCCAGGCACAGTCCTCAGAAAATCTGCATGCACATAAACAACACAATTCTCATCATAGCCCATAAAGCCACATCTCACTGTGTCTCAACTACTAAGTCCATAAGGCAAAACACCCCAAAGCCCAATATTCTGGTCAAAGGAGACTCCATTGTGAGACATACTGATGTCCCTCTTACCAAACCGGATAAGAAGGTTACAGTTAGTTGCCTGTCAGAGGCCATGATCTGCCAGATCACACAAGCACTCAGGTCACTTACGCCTAAATATCAGAATGACTCCGTCTTAGCTCACATGGGCACGGGCTATATGAAGAGAGACATGACTGAGCTCTCAGAATGTGTGTCACAGGCAGGTGTGAGCCTAGCACTAAGCAGCATTCTACTGTCTCCAAGGATGATGCTGCAATAAAAGCAAAAAATGACTGACTTTAAAAACTCATTCACTCCAACAGAGCTCAGGAAGTTTGCACTGTAACTTCCAAAGGGCGGAGCCTATGCCTTTTGACAGAATCAAATTATGCCCTCACATTTCAAGCACATATTCATATCTCTGGAACCACAGCAGTTATGAAAGAAGTATAAATGGCAAGCTCTTCATCACAAACTATTTTTACAGTGCCAGTATTCGTTAGGTTCTAGGTCTTAAACCAAATTTTATAAGTCACAGTAAACACAGTAACTATTACATTTTTAATAGTGTATAAACAACTTACAATATTTCAGTAACCACTCAAGTTACACACATACTGTCAGCAACATTTTATTCCTCTAGCTGAGAGCTTTCATATGAGGTTAAAAAGTTCTGTCTGTTACTTGGTTGTTGAGATATTTAGAAAAATGTGAAAATTATATCATATAAATTAATACTATAAACAGTTACTATTCATTTACCTGCAGGACACAGACGTCAAATACTAATGTAGTTGAGATTGTCATTGTGCAAGCTTTATGATGAAATCTTTTAACACTGTACATAGCATGGTTTTAGAATTACTGATGCAAATATGAACAAGCAATATTTACTCCTAGAAGCATCAATAGGAGTTAAATGCAGATGCACCTGGAGGCGTCACTCAGACGTAGTGAGTAAAAAATTGGCTTAGCTACTGTTGTCATTCCAAAGGGGTCCAATATCTGTGACATGGTTGACAGGCCATGCTGCTTTGCCAGGGATGGTCTTTACCTGTCATCTCTAAGCTTTCAGATATTGGCTAAAACATTACCCACCCCATAGTGCCTTTTTTAAGTATTGTCAAACAAATAAACCTTCCAACATAACAAAAGCTACTTAAGACAAGCTAAAAAATGTTACTACTCAATGCTAGGAGTCTCAGCAAGAAACCGCAATTCATGGAAGCTCTCCTCAACCTGAATGCTGACGTCTGTGCAGTTACAGAAATATGATTCAAAACCATAGAAAGCACTCCAGCAGTGCATCTCTATACCACCTTTCATACGTTCCAACGACACACTGCACAAGAAAGAGCAAAAGGGGAAGATGTATTGATCAACATAATTTAATTATTTATTGACATTTGATTACCGGGAAAGTCCAACTGGGTAGAAGCCCATTTTCAGCAGAGGCCCAGGTAGAAAAGCTCCAAATTAATACAAAACTTTTTAAAAACAATAATTTTACAATCTTCAAAAATAAAACAAAAATATCTTCAGTTTAAATAATTATAATAAATTAGACATAATATAAAAACACTGGTTGAGAATCAACACAAGCTAAAAGACAACCATTTAATATTTAGAGAAATTTTAGACAACTTGTAGAGAAATTAAAGGTGAGTTAGTTAAATATAAACAAACTGCAATATGAAGTGATGGAAAAACAGGCTTAGGTGTATTTAGAGAGAAGGTCAGGGAAGAGAATTAGCAGTAAGAAGTAAGTGAAGAAGGGTGTGTAAGTCAGATTTTAGGAAGTCTTTCAGAGTGAGTTTGAAAGATGAGATGGAGGGTACAGACCAGATGGATATAGATAAGAAGTTCCAGGTTTAGCAACCTTGTACAAGTACAGACAGTGCCCAGCAGACTTGCTAGGTTTGTAGACAGGAGATTTTGGACAATGGATCATAATAACCTACTGGGAACATAGTTGGGTAGAATATTTTTGACAAGCAGATGAATGTTGGATTATTTTACAGGTTGTAAGAATTTGTGAATATGTTAGCTGATATGGCGGTTCTAATCAATCAAGGCTTTTCAGTGCTACACAGTGGTGGGTTATGAAAGGGATATGTACTGCAAATTTAGCAACTTTTTTCATAGTGTTGTTCAAATTTTAATTTTTGTGAAGCATGTAGGTTAGTAAGGATGGAAGTGCCGTAAAGAAGAGTGGGGAGGAGATATGCAATGGCAAGTGCAGTTTTAGTTGAATCGGTGAGAAAAATTTTGGCTCTGTAAAGTGGCCCTATTTTTGTATGAATTTTTCTTATGCAATTTTGTATATTGCATGTCAAAGGTAAGATTATCACCCACTGTTACTACTAATACTTTGGTATAAGAAGTGACGTCAATGGTTGTATTATCAAGAGAGACAACTTTAAGTTTTGCTTTTTCATAAGAGTGATTTGGGGGAAAAAAGTTTTTATAGTTTGGTCTTTTTTGGGGTAAGCGTGAGTTGTGAGTTATGAAACTATGTTGCAGTGGCTGTTAAAGCTTCTTCAGTAATTTTCGGGAGGTGTACCATGTTGTCAGATGTGCAAATGAGAGTGGAATCATCTGCGTATTGTATTATGGCAGCCTGTTGTATGGAAGTATAGAGGGTGTTGGTGAAAATGTTAAAGAGGACGGTACAAATGATAGATCCATTTGGTACACCAGTGGTGACTGGGAGGCAAGGAGAGAGCGTGGAGCTCCATTTTACGGACACTTATTGGACAAGCAGCTTTTGAACCACAAAAGGGTAGACTAAGAGAGGCCTAGTGAGGACATCTGAAGTAGAAGTTTGTGGTGATAAACTATGTCGAAGGCTTTAGACAATTCTAGAAATAAGGAAGAGACCATTATCTCTAGATTTACTGACAGTATCTATATAGATTATAAGGCAGCGCTAGTACTACGGGAAGGATGGAAGCCATGTTGTGTAGGGGATAGGAGTTCTGCCTGCAGATGACAGTCTAGCAATAATTTTTGAATACATTTTTCAAGTACTTAGGTAATGGTCTAAAGTTATTAATGTAGAAGGATAAGCACACCTCACTGAGGGTCAAACAATGCGACATGCTTGAGCTACTCCATCTCTAACTAACCAAGAGAAAAATCCACTACCATTTTCTTGTTGGTTACAGGTCCCCCAGCATGAACCAGAAAATTGATACATCATACCTGAAGATACTAGAATCACTCACCATTCAGCCCAATACCATACTCACGGGTGATTTTAACTGCCCCTCCATTAACTGGGATCCATACACAACCACTAACATTCAAGCCTAAAGATTGCTTGACTTTGTAAATTCAAATGCCCTGGATTGTTTAATCTAGACCCTCCTGAAGGATATCTACATCATCAGGGGATTCATTGATTGCTGCCAGCTTGCAGTCGTTGGCAAACTTTATTCTGAACAGGGGTGATTCTAGCCGTGAGTCCTGTGGCACACCACTAGTAACTGGCCTCTTGTTGGATCTGGCTTCTGGGTTCAACCACTTGAGCCAACTGACTATCCAATCTGGTGACCTAGGGACTTGTACCCATTTTTGAGAGTTTATTTGTAATACCGGAGTGGGGAACTGTGTAAAATGCCTTGGTCAGGTCAAGGTGGACGGTATGTACTGTTTTATCCTCATCCATGGCCTTGGTGACTTTCCCAAAGAAATCCACCAGATTTGGTATGCATGACCTGCCCTTGACAAAGCCGAATTAGGTTGAGCCAGTGTTTGGAGGTTTCCTGTGTCATTATTTATCAGGTCAATGATTATTCTTTCTATGGTCTTACATATAAAACTAGTCAAACTTATGGGACAGATTGTTGTCAGATCCATGGCCTAAAACTAAACGCAAAAAAATGCATTATAATACCCTTTGTGAAGTCAAATACCCCTGCAAATTACAACATCAATAGCACACCCCTAAAAATAGACTCAGAGGTGAGAGATCTAGGTACACAGACAGACAGTAGCCTGAGCTTTGACTGCCATGTGTCTATAGTGGTGAGGAAGCCCTTCTATGTGGCACAACGTATAAGAAAAGGCATGGCATCCAGATCCAAGGAAATTATAGTCCTGGTGTACTCAGCCCTCTCATTAGACCAATAACAGAGTACAATATGCCATTTGGCATGTACTTGACAAGGTATTTACAGCAGCTCGAGCAACTTCGGCTTCCTTACAAAGAAAATACTGTGTGTAAACATGTCCTATGTGGACAGACTAAAAACTCTATCCCTTTGCTCTATCTCCTATCGACTATTAAGAGGTGACCTATGCCTGGCCTACAAGTCACTCAAATCCAGCCCTGATGGAGCTGCCACACATTCGCAAGTCAAACAGCATGAGTGTCAACTGATTCAGGTATCTAAACTTAGTCAGCAACTCCAACAAAACATACTTGACAAACAGATATGTGTATCAGAGATTGCCCCTTCTTTGGAACAGGCTTCCTATTCATGTTAAGCAGAGCCCTTCCCTGGTCCTTTTCAAACACAGTTTGGACCAATGGATAGGGAATTGTAAAATTCACACCTGGGGTACTGCTTATGTCTGTTATGGACAGGGACAGTATGTAAGATACTTATGGCAGAGGCAAAATCCATGCCATTCTCATGCCCCGATTGGGTAAAATTGGGTTATATTGGCCAGGCTTGCAAGGGCTCTTAAGCTGTTTGCCTACTAATCTTATATGAACCTATAAAGAAGAACTGAATGCACTTTTGGTACAAACAGGATATAGGGAAGATGAGTTAGACAAAAAGCTTTTTCTCCTGGGCTATAGAACTGTACCTAAAACTAAGATGAATATAATAAGGCTATTAATGACTATGAAACACAAAGTGATAACTAAAAAATGGAAAAAAAACTGAGGGTCCAAAATGAGTGGAAGCAGGGAAACTGATGATGAATCGGCTGGAGGAGGAAAAGAGGGAGGTGGAGGAAAGAAACACTGAAAAATTTAGAAGGAGATGGAAAGGATGAATACAGGAAATGACCCTTAGCACACACCACAAAAGGAATAAAGTAAGCATCACGAGAAGTAATACTGATGTACATAGGTCTTGTAGTTTGGTTAGCACTTCTTTATGTACATAGTTAATATAACTAGACAACAAAGACAGAATGACAAGGGAACAACTTTCTCAAAAAAAGTTTCTCAAAAGGGGTGCCCTGGAAAAATAATAAAGGAAATAAAAATGTAAATGCTGACTCTGGGCAGGCAGTGATGTACATGATGGAAATGCATGTGAAGAGTCTACAGAAGAGAAGGGCCGCCTGACATCAGCAGGGAGAATGCACAATGCATGACAAATGCATTGATTTTACAGTTGTGTTTGAACAATAAAAATGCATTAAAAAGAAAATAAAGAAAAGAAAAAAAAAGAGGAGGACTAAAGTCAGTCAGTTCAATGTCTTTGACCTGCCTTTGATGTTGGACCAGTTCAGCATAAAGCACTACAGAGTAAAAGGAAACATTGGAGAGAGCCTGGATATCTTTCATGCTCAAGAAAGAGTAGAAGAAAAAAACTTAAGAAGTTCAGACAGACATGTTAAGAGACATAATGTGTCCTGCTGTATGATACTATACCTAAAGGTACTGTACAGTTCTGCGGTCATGAAGGGTTTTCAATTTTCAAGAACTTGAATTTTTTCCTGTTTGCATACAACCCACACATTATTTTATAGAAACAACAAAATTTCCACCACAAAATACAGTGAAAAGCACTTTTAAACACTTACTCTCACCCCCAAAAGTAAAATAAAACAACCTTTACCAAGGAAAAAATTGTTTTTGAATTAGTTTAAACTTTTTTTCTCGACAAAAGTAAAAAGTAACACTCCTGTTTTGAAAGTTAAAGTCACATGACACTTAAAAGACTTTTACCTAACCTAAAATTAATAATTTCACATAAAATGTTTACTTTTGTTATAAAATAAAAATGCAAAAGCTTTTTTCCTCCAAAGGGGACTTAACTACCCAGCAAGAGAAACTCTCAATTGACTACCAATCCCTGAAAGCCAGCAGGAGTCACACTCATGGGCTGCAGGAAAGTCCTGAAGGCCTTGGCACCCAAACCGCTCTTCCTTCAGCTCAGCTCAAGCTGAACAACGGTTTGGGCTCGAGGATGGTGACCTGAAGCTTTGGAAGCTGGCCAGCTGCGGAATCCTGTGCAGAATACAACCCATACTGCTAAGATTGCTGCAGCAGTGATCATAACTATGAACACATACAGAAACAGTAAGCATCATGAGAAGATGGGAGGAATTTGACCACTGGAAAGTTTTTGAAGGTCAGCAGGCTTAATCCTGCAGTGAGTTCCAAGAAGTTGAGGAAGGATGACTGAATTTTCTTAGATCATGAATTATTAAACTGATTGTCGCTAACCATTATGAAATATTATCCATCCTTTGGAAGATTTCCCCTAGTATGCTTTTTTTTCATCCAGGTAAATTGTGCCTGCTATACAAAGTTTAGGTTTCAATACAGGAAATGCTATTAAATTATGAAGACTGTTTTTAACAACTTCATTCTTGACCCACAGAATCAATGCACTGGTCAACCCTTGCCACTTCAAATTATCCAACATCTCCACTTCCTGTTAACTCAAACTACAAAGACTAATTTCTTTATTTTGTGACCACTTTAGGTGGACAGCCACAAACCTCAGATGATTTTCTGTGTTATATAAAATAGGTAGGTTTCAATATTCTTTTTGGCTAGAGTCCAGATGGTGTTTGGAGACAACTTTAACAGTTACGCTGAGATAATTCGATAAAACTAAAGATGTCCACCAAAGACACAAACTGATGACGTTTCATTATACTTTTATCAGGCAGAAAAACACAACAAAAAGAGGCACTAACTCCACAGAAAACTAATTAAGGGTTGGGAGACACTCTTGCTGAATGTGCCACACAGTTAGTCTCCTAGTAAGCCATCACTATGCATGTACCTGCACATCAGCTACTCCATGTTCAGTCTCTACCTTCCCCCTCTCCTCTGATCATCTCATGTGATCTTTCTATACAATTAACCCATTCTGAAGGGTCATTCTGTTTCACAATCTACATTTCAGGACAGCTAAGCTAAAGTACATGTGCTGAGAAGTTGAGTTTCTGGTGTTTTCAAGATTAAACTCCACATAATAACCAGGAAACTACTTGATTCTGTTCGCACTTCATGTCATTTTGGTGATTTCTGAACTTCATTGCTTATTTCATTAAATTGTATAACATTTTACAGTTTGTTTGGTTAAAGTTACTGACTTTGTCAAACAATCGCCTTGCTGTTAGTGCATCAGACTGCATCCCTGTCTAAAGTGTTCACCCTGCAATTTTATACTTTTTTTTTTTACATTAAATTATAGTTTCAATTACAATCTCTTATATTGTGCTTTTACAGTTGCCTGGCTGTTTCTCATTAATAGATCTTCATTTCGTTACATTTAGTATTCTCCTTTGCTAATTCATTAGACAGTACCTCCATTTTGCTAAACAAAGTCTTCCATGTGGCTTTCCCCTCTTTTCCCCACCTTTACATTTAATCTTACATTAAACTACAGTTTCAGTTTGTTTTATAGTCAGAGTGTAAACTTGCTGACAGCAATAGTGATTACTCAGAGGGAGGAAATAACCCGCTGCTGTTCGTCAGGGGTGGACATTACTGGATGGAGTTCTAACAGCTTTCTTATGAGTTCTTTCACTTCTTCTCTTCAGCTTAACAGTGAGTGTTGGCACTCCACATAGTGCCACACAGGGCGGACTTCCACAGATACAGGCAATTTCTCTCTTAGGAACCTTAGTAAACTCCAGCTTCCAATTAACGCTGTTTAAATCACATAGATTGTTGCACATCTAAAGCTGATAGCAAGGACAGTCTAAACTTCTTACTGCCTACCTACATTTAGTACTTGAACCAAATTTTTCTATCTACTTTTATTATCTTACCTCAAATCAATGCCCTCACTAGGTGTCAAAATTACATTAGTTTCTCTTATTCTCCCACCAAACCAATGTTATATTTAGGCTAAGGTAAAATTATTGATACTACAGAGTTAACTTAGTGTTCCTAAGTCTAATTTTCTTGAACAAATATTTTAACCAGGAACCAAAACACTATTATATTCTCTTATTCTTTCCTGAGACCTAGTCAAAATGGAAGGTCTGCAAACTAGTCTACCTTCTGTTTAGAGCCTCGTAGCAGTTGGCATGGTCAGGCAATTTAATTCTTGCCTAATGCTCACAAAAAATGATCTTTTGCCTAATCTGTCACTGTTATCTGTGAGAGGTTCAAGTACCTGGTAAAATTTGAGGCCAGATTCTCACAATCAAACCCATCCTGTGGGCTTTACTCACTTACACTACAATCTGCATACACACATGTACACTATATTATTATATGATGGGACTCTAAATAAAATAAAAAATCTTGCCCAAGTCACAATGAACTAGCAGGTACAAGAGCCACCATAAACTAGGTACTACAACACTCATTAATGACAACACAGTTGAGAGTTACCAGGAAACAGCACATCCTAGACCTATTAAACAAAAGCAATCTTCAAAAATATATAGTAGTGATCGGTGGCTCCACAGTCTGGCATACGGATTCTGCACTCATGAGACTGGACAAAAGTAATGACAGTAAGCTGCCTCTCATGAGTCAAGACTGCAGATGCTCTAATGACCCAGCATGGCAACCCCTGTAGGGGTAAACAACTTAGCATGCAGAACCTTAAGGGATATGGAGAGAGACATGACAGAACTCTATGCATGCCATAAATGCAGGAAAGACTTTAATATTGAATGGAATCCTTCCCACATCAAAAATGAAACCGAGGCATAAAGAAAAGATGATTTGCTTTAACAACTGGCTAAACACATGGTGCTATTTTAAGGGGATCCATTATGTGTCAGCATGGGATGAGACACTTGACAGCCATTTGGGTTTAGTCAAAGATAGCTTGCACTTTTCATTCTAAAGCTTCCGCATACCAGCAAAAGCTTTTGCAGCCCCCTTTGTGCGTTTTTAAGGCAAAGTCCAGCTGATGTACCTCCAAACCTAACTTCCAAAATAAATCAATAGCGGTTCTACTTAATGCTAGAAGTCTGAAAGTGCTGGACTTTTGAGGCCCTCCTGCATGTGGAGCAAATCCATGCAAGTATTGTTACACAAATTTAATTTAAGTGCCCAGAGAGCACTCCTTCAATACCTAGGTTTTATGCTTACCACTAATTTAGACCTGATGGAAACTGTGTAGGTATATCCATATTTGTTAGAGACTTTGAAACAGATATCCTCAAACAGAGCTTATAGAAATTCAAATCACACTAAATAAGATCAGCTATCAGTTCACAATGTGCCATATAACTCTTGCCATGTCTTCAGAAAAATCACACATCTTAAAAGTTAAAGGTACATAGATAAGTACTAAGCTAGCTGCCCTTGTGGGCCATTTTAAGCCTAACCAATTTCCATTTTGTGCTCTAAACAGCCCATCCCATTTGGCTAGAGACTGGCCTTAACAATCTCATGGTTGACCATTACTTATTCCAAATAAGAATAACTGGGATCAATCCACAGATAATTTGAGGGGACACATGCATGGATAAAGCATTCAGCAGCTGCCTCTATCCACTACTATTAGTACAGGGAGCAGTCCTGAAGTAAGTGTTGTGTTTCCCATCCACAGGTCCAAGTTGCACTTCAATATGAACAGGGATGAACTTTGTTTTCTGTTGATGAGGAGTCTGGTACTCAACAGTGGTATCCTCTGTGAGATATACCTGCCCCCGCCAAACCATTCTGTTGACGTTGCAGAAGTTTATTTTCCCAGACTGAGTGTTGATGATGCCATTTGTCGTGCTGATGTGCAGCAAATCTATAACTAAATGGTTGGAGGATGATTTGTATGCCAGACACAAGTCACCTCTTTGCAGTCTGTAGGATACAGAGTAGAGTGACAGGGCTTTGAGTCAGTCCATGACTGGCACATTGTTTAAGCCACGTAAACTTTTAGTAAGGTATCGCTGTGGGCATTCCAGTTGTTAAATGTTTCTGGACAATTATATACCAGAGGGGGCACTATTTATTCAATACATAATCTAAGTAAAGCAGGACAATGACATCGCTAGACCTAGAAATAATACCTTTGTCTATAAGCTGTGCAATATAGAAGGACTTTCGTACAACAATGGACAAATGTTGGTCAAATGTTAGGTCACTGTCCACATAAGTTCCTAAATACCAAACAACTGGGTCAACTCTTATGGGCATATTAAACTCCCCTGGGGTAGATGACTTCCCAAAGGACATAATAATGCATTTTTTGGCATTTAGTTTCAGTCCATGATTTTGGCACCAGTTGTTTACTTGAGACAAACCTTTCTTGCAGGATGGCTGTCATTTGGAGATTCAATGACTGCTCCTAGCTTGCAGTCATAGGTTCATAGGTAGGTACTAGGCTATCTGCCCGAGGGCATTTATAAGTCTAGCCAGAGTGTGTTGGCTTTCGCCTCCCCATTGATTAATTAACTGAGCCTCTGTCAAGCAGAGACAATGAAGTGATCCCAGGGGTGTAACTTTCTGTTACCCATCCACTCATCAAGGCTTCTCTTGAAGAGTGTTAGTGAGGGGCTCTGCCTAATGGCCTAATGTAGTTAGGAATTTTGTTCCAAAGCATGGGGAGTCTCTGTGACAGGAATCTATCCCTCCAGCATGTTCTATTTATTGCTGTGGCGAGGTTTAGCTCACTACAGCGTGTGGCTCGCAGATACTTGGATTTCTTTAGGTGGAGCATGTCCATCAATTCTGAGTTGGACATGGCTTTGTAAGTCAGGCAGAGATCGCCACTGAGTAAGCGATATGCCACTGAGTACAGCCAGAGTTTTTTCAGTCGGGCTGCATAGGACATATGTTTGAGGCCAGTAATCCTCTTGGTGAACTGCTTTTGTGGTCTTTCAAGCTGTTGGAAGTGTCTTGTGAGGTACATCTCAAATGGGGCATTGTACTCTATGATGAGTCTGATGAGTGACGAGTAGAGGGGCACTATAACCTCTTTATTACTAGATGCGAACCTCTTAGTAATTACATGGGCCACATAGAAGGATTTCCTAACTACTTTGGCAATATGATTGTCAAAGGAGAGATTACTATCTACCTGGGTCCCCAGACCTCTTATTACCTCTTCTGTATTAAGGGGGCTGCCGCCTATGTGGTAATTCGTGTATGTTTTGTTTTTCCCAAACGGGATGACTATGCATTTTTTGGCATTTAGCTTGAGGCCATGACTTTGACACCAGGTGTCTGTCTCAGTAAGGCCTTTTTGGAGGATGTCCGTGTCAGCCGGAGAGTCAATTATGGCTCCCAGTTTGCAGTCATCGGCAAACTTAGTTAGCCGTAGTCCTCCTGTGTTTGCCTGTACTTCTGAGAAATATATGCCGAACAGTAGGGGTCCCAGAACTGAGCCTTGCGGGACACCACTTGTGACTAGTTTAGAGTCAGACCTGGAGCCCGCTATTCTTACCGTGTGAGTTCTGTCTGCAAGCCAGATGGCAACCCATCTTGTGACGTAGGAGTTTATGTTCAGGCTGGTGAGTTTTTCTATAATACCCGAGTGAGGAATGGTGTTGAACACCTTGGCGAGATCAAGGTAGGCTGTGTGAACCACCTTTCCCTCATCTATGGCCTTGGTAACTGTCTCGAAGAAGTCAACCAGGTTTAGTAGGCATGATCTGCCCTTAACAAACCCGAACTGGGTCGGGTCAAGTGTTTGGAGGTTCCCATTATCTTTGTTAATGAGTTCCATGATGATGAGCTCCATAGTCTTGCAGACCAGGCTAGTCAGGCTTATGGGGCGATAGTTACCAGGGTTATTTGTGGCTCCTCCTTTGTGGAGCGGAATAACCATTGCTGTGCGCCATTCTATGGGCACGTAGCCTGTGGAGAGGCTGAGGTTGAACAGTGTGGCGGGTTAGTTCGTTCTGTAGTTCGTGCAAGACGTAGCCTGGGACACCATCTGGCCCCATTGATGCTGTGTTTTTGGCTTTTGAAAGGGCTATTTTCACCTGTGCTTCTGTGATTTCCGGGACACTACACTTTTCCGGTATTGTTGTGGGCCCTTTTGAAGGTGAGAGGGAGGTGAAGTTTGCATTGAATCTATCTGCCAGTATGTTGGCAATATCAGTAGGTTCAGTATATTTTGTGCTATTTTGCACCATCTCAGAGCATATCTGCGAGTTGCCACTTAGATTTTTGACATAGCTAAAGAAGGCTTTGTGGTTATCTTTCGAGTCCTTGGCTATTTTTCTTTCGAAGTCAGCCTTGGATGGTTTTATAAGGGACCTTAGTTTCTTACGGATACTGATCAGGGATGTCTTTCCTTCTTGGGATTTGCTTTTTTCTGAACTAGTTTCCTCCTTTTGTTGTATAACATGTTTATGGCAGGGGTCCACCAGACTGGTTTCCTTCTCTTAGGGGAGTGAGTCTTGGTTTTGCTAGGGATGGCACGATCCATGCATCCTTGTAGGTGCTCATAGAGTGCAATTGTAAAGGATTCTGCATCTTGGGCGGTGTTATCCTTTAGCATGGGGACTGTGAAACTTACCACCTCTGACTTAAGTAAGGTGAAGTTTGCTTTAGAAAAGTTTTTCACTGTGGTTTCATTGGTTAAGGGTGATGGTGGGGTGTGGACATCCAGGGTGATTAGTTTATGGTCTGATCTAACCAGTGACAGGTTGACCTCCGGTACGGAGCACCTGTCACCCATGTTGGTGATGACCAGGTCCAATATGTTGTGGCCTCTTGTAGGGGAGTTTACCAGCTGATCCAGGGCATTTGAGTTGATAAATTCCAGGAAGCGCTGAGCCTGGGAGTTTGTACTCAAGTAGTTTTCCCAGTTAATGGTAGGGTAACTGAAATCTCCCAAGATCAGGGTGTTCAGTAGAATCTTCATGTTTTCCAGTGTCTCCAGAAAGGCGGAGTGGTGGTCTTGGGTCATGGAGGGTGATCTGTAGCAGGCCACAATTTGCACTGCATATTTGCCCGATGTTAGTTGCACATGGATGATCTCAGAGGTATCAAGCTGCGCCACTAACCTGGAGGTGTGGGTATCCTTGATGAATATGGATACACCCCCTCCTTTTGTGTTTCGGTCCATGTTCTGTGGCCGAAATGTGTGGTATGAGTTGTAGCCCAGTAGTGCTGGAGTGCTCTCTGGAGCCTTGAACCAGGTTTCAGTTACTGCACAGATGTCAACGTTCTCCATACTTAGGAGTGCTTCGAGCACATGCATTTTGAGATTTAAACTCCTGGCGTTGAGTAGCATAACCCTCAGTTTTTTACTTGAGCTGTTTACGGAGGTGGGTTTGAATTTTGAGCCTTGTCTAAAAAAGGCACTATGGGGGCAGCAAGAGCCTTTGCCAGTATTCGAAAGCCAAGTGGTGACAGGTGCAAGCCGTCTCTTGCGAAGCAATGCGGCTTGTTGAGCATGTCATCCCAGGCTGACAGACACTGGATCCCCTTTGAATGACACCAAAACTTAGCCAATTGTTGAAATTGATCATTTTTTCTTTATACTGAGGTATCATTCTTGGTGAGGACAGGATGCTACTCAGGGTCAGGGTCATGCCCGCCTGGGCTACATGATCAGAGAGCTCTTTCATGTCTCTTTTCAAAGAAGTACAGGGAGGTACGGCTCAGGTCGTTCACACCAACATGAACAATGACAGAGTCATATTTGTACTTGTTCTGGAGTGACCTGAATGCTTGTGTTATGTGGCGGATTCTGGCTCCCGACAGGCAGCTAACAGTAACCTTCTCCTTGTCCAGCCTAGTGAGTGGGGCGTCAGTGTGCCTGACTATTGAGTCACCTATTACTATTGTGTTAGGTATGTTATTTCGTCTTAAGGGCTGTGATTGTGCGGCACATTGATTTTGTGTTTTATGTGTTGTCTGGTTTGTGATGGGAGGTGCAGGTTTTGTGGGTGTCTGCTTTGGAGCTCTCTGATGCTTTTGCAGGTTTTTATTTAGAGCCTCCAAGTATGATTTTGTGTATTTATGTGCATCTTTTGCCAGTGCTGGTTTAGTAGGTCTATGTGAGGCTGGAAGTGTGGTGCAAGTGTTAACCTTCTCCTCATGACTGTCTGTTCCAGTCTTGGTTGGAGATAATTAAGCCTCCAGTTTGGCTGTATAATTGCATCTCTCACATATGTTAGTGTTTTGTGGTAGGAGGAGAGGGCTGTCTGTGTACATGAGGCAGTTGTAACATTGCCTCAGGATACCCAGATTCACCAGCTGGACTGAAGAGTACACCTGAAGTTGCCCTTTGGTCATGCCTGAAGAGTAGGGTGAGCTGCTTAGTCACTTGGTTGGTGAGGGGTGGATAAAGAGCCTTGCGCCCTGCTGGGCAGTCAAGTGTCGAGGTATATTAGTGCTTGCTATTAGGTCTGAGCAAGTGCTGGACTGTAGGATGCTTTTTGAGTGCTTAGGTTGAGAGTTAGACTAGTTTCAAGTGAAAAACTGAAGGAGACTTAGTGGAGCCAGGAATAATGTAACCCTAGCTAACCGGTGCTGCCCGGCACACAAAACTTTGCAACGCATTTTTTAAACTACTAACTTCTGGGCTGGAACCACTCCTCCAGGGACAGATGGCTGCTCACAGTTCCCCTCTCTCACAGGTGAACAGAGAAACTTCCCTCTATCCAAATAAGGTATGAGCAACTCAGAAACTTGTAACACAGCCCTGAATTCAGCACTAACCTGAAAACTGGACTATACTAGCTTAGAAAGGCGGGAAACAAGAAATGTATTTATTTATTTTTTTTGAAAAGATAAGGCAAAAACAGTAAAAAGTACACTTAAAACAGCTTTAAACGACTACAAGTGATCAGAAAAGGCTATCTCACTTTAGTGTGTAGCCTACAACAGTTAAACAATTCATTTAAACAAAAACAACTTTTTAAAAGTGCAGGCAGTCAAACAAGTACAATATGTGAAAAAAACAAGCTTTTAAATCACAATAAGTGCTGGAAAATCAGCGTTTAGGCGGAAAACAGTTAACTACAGCAAGAAAATACAGAAAACTGATACTCAATCACTCCAAAGTCTCTCTTTTAAGCTAGAAGGCTTATAACAGTTTAAGGCTTTCTAGTGCTTTCCAGTAGGTTAGTTACAGGAAAGATGGGAAACGAGCGCAGATGTGGGCTTTTAAACCAGAAAGTTGAAAGAGATGGACAACTTCCCGAATGGTCAGTAAACTACAATTCCTGGGCCAAGAACCACTCCTCTTGTGGTAGACAGGCTACCTAGTATTTACCACTCCCACTGATAAGCTAGAAGGCTGCACTCCAACACAAGGGCTTGGGGGGCTCAGAAGCTTACAAACAGTCCTGGATACAGCAAATCTGTACCTGGACTAGACTAGTTACCAGAAAGGTGGGGATCAAACACAAACACGGGCTTTAAAACCAGAAAGTTGAGAGATATGAAAAAAAAAAAAAACTGCCCAAACGGCCAAAAATCTACAATTTCTGGGCCAGGAACCACTCCTCTTGTGGTAGATAGGCTACCTAATGCTTACCACTCCCACTGATAAGCTAGAAGGTTTCCCTCCAACACAGAAAGGCTTGGGGGGCTCAGAAGCTTACAAAGAGTCCTGGATACAGCAAATCTGTACCTGGACTAGACTAGTTACAGAAAAGGTGGGGAACAAGCGCAAATGCAGGCTTTTAAGCCAGCAATTTGAAAGAGATGGAAAACTGCCTAAACGGCCAATAAACTACAATCTATGGGCCAAAACCCACTCTTCCTGTGGTAGATAGGCTACCTGATGCTTATCACTCCCACTGATAAGCTAGAAGGCTTCCCTCCAACACAGAAAGGCTAGGGGGGGGGGGGCTCAGAAGCTTACAAAGAGTCATGGATACAGCAAATCTGTACCTGGACTAGACTAGTAACAGCAAAGGCAGGAAACAAGCACACACACAGGCTTTTGAATCAGAAGGTTGAAAGAGATGGAAGAGCTTCCCAAACAGCCAATAAACTATAATTTATCGTCCAGAAACCTCTTCTCCTGTGGTAGATAGGCTACCTAGTGCCACTGATAAGCTAGAAGGCTTCCCTCCAACACAGAAAGGCTTTGGGGGCTCAGGAGCTTACAAACATACCTGGATACAACAAGTCTGTATCTGGACTAGATAAGTTACAGGAAATAAGCTAGGAATTTTTTTTTTTTTGCAGCTAAAACAGCAGTAAATACAATTCAAATGAAGTGCAGGCTAGCACACGTATATCAATATTACGGCAAATACAGTTTAATTAAATGCAATTAAATTAACAAATGACTAAAAAACAAGTGCAGAAAGCATTAAATTAGAAGGCTACTAACAAGCAGTAATAAGTGCAGAGTAAGAACAACTGAACAGATAACAGCCCGCAGAACAGTAACTAAGACAGTTATGGTAAGAGCAGCTGAATATATATATATATATATATATATATATATATATATATATATATATATATATATATATTTTTTTTTTTTTGAGGGAGGGAACACAGCAGGATTAAGAGGCTACAGGGATTGTCCTTCTCAAATGCTCTCTCTGTACACAGTAGGAGTGCCTATGATCTCACTGCACTCAGTTGACTGAGCAAATGAGATAGGCCCAGAAGGAGTATCCAAATACAAACTTACAAGAGGGGTGGGCAGTTTAAAAGCCACCAAGACCAGAACAGGGAGGGAGGGTGGGAAATACAGTGGAGACACAAGAGACATAAACAGAAACAATACAGCACCACTATAAATAATAGGCAAGTGTATAAAGTGGCAAAATATGTACTTATCAGTTTGAAATAGATTCCAGCTCTGTACAGCAAGTCTATCAGCTTTCCAACAGTTCACCAAAATACAATCTGTATTGGAATTACAATGAAATGCAAACTTAATCAGCCAGAGTCTTTTGGTATTGGCTTTTACTTCAGAAATGTAAATGCCAAACAGGAGAGGTCCCAGCACAGAATCCCAGGGGACTCTACCAGTGGTTGGTCTATTTGTGGAGGTAACTTCACTTATTTAAGATTATCTGTGTCCTACCTGTGGATAAGTTGGCAATCCAGCAGGTGACATATGGGCTTACTACTAGTTTATTTAGCTTTTCTACTATGCTTGAGTGGGGAACTGTGTCAAAATATTTGGCCAGGTCAAGGTTTGTGGTGTGTACCACTTTGCCTTCATCCATTGTTTTGGTGATCTTTTCAGAAAATCTACCGGGTTGAGTAAGCTTGAGACTGGACGCTGACGTCGAACAGCGTTGTTAGCTATATCTTCAGCCTCAGTGTAGGTAACATCATTCAAAAACAGCTCAATGTATTGCTGTATTGTGATTTTGAGATTATGAACATAACTAAAAAATGTCTTGTGATTGTCTTTGGCTTGGGTAGCTATTATAGCCTCAAATGTGGCTTTGGTGGATTTTATTAAACTCCTGAGTTGTTTGTTTATTTCAGTTGCAAAGGCTCTAATTTTCCAGAAATTACTCTTCTTACTTTTGGTCAATAATTCCTTTCGTTTTATTATAAAGCTTGTTGATAATATAGTTTCACCACATGGGTCTGCTCCTCGGGTTTGCCCTGCACTTTCTCTTATGGGGTGTAGCTGCATCTATGCAGTTTTTACATGCTGGTACAGTGTTGTGGTGTACTTTTCTGAGTACTCATTGGAGTTAACTGGTTTTGGTGGGGATTTAAAGCTTGCCAATGTATCAATTAGGAGTAGATAATTTGTCTTAAAGAAATTTCTGAAGGTACCTTGGGTGGAAAGGATCGCTGGTTTCAGTTTTATTTCAAAGGAGACTGCTTTGTGGTCAAACTAACACATGATGATGCACGGGACAGTGCAAGATGCTCCCATATTAGTAAGAGCAAGATACAAGATGTTATTCCCCCTAGCTGACTAACTGTTCGAGGGTTTCCCAATCTATAGTTGGATAGTTTAGATCACTTAGGAAAATGGTATTGAGTTTAATACTGAGTGATTCTATTTCCTGAAGAGAGGCATTGTGATTTTCTTGTATCACAGAGGGAGTTCTACAGCTAGCTAATATATGTTACAGGACCTTTCTGATGGTTAATTGGACATGAAGAAGATCTAGTGCATCATGCTGCTGTGCCAGCCTTGATGCGAGTCTCTTCTAGATGTAGGATGAGACACTTCCACCTTTATTCCCCTCCTGCTCAGTAGCTGGTCTAAATGTGTGGAAGGTATTAATAGTCCTGCACAGCCAGTATGCTCTCCACTATTTTTAACCACATCTCAGTCATTACATAGACATCAATGTCCTCCAAGTACGGTCTTGAAGGGAGTGGAGTTTTTTGTTTAAGCTCCTAGCACACTGATCAGTAACACCTTCATATTTTTCTTTGCTCATTTCATTATGTTGGTAGGTCTATCACGTTGGCATTGCCAAAAATGGCACTATGGGGGTAAACAATGTCTTTGCCAATAATCAAAACCATAGAGGGGACAGATGCAAGCCATCCTAGGCAACACAGCATGGTCTGTCGATCAGATACTCCCAGGCAGACAAATATTGCACCCCTTTCTGAGTGACAGCAAAAAATTAAATCAATTATTTAACTCAATTATTTCTGCTCATATCATGGCATCACCCTTGGAGAAGGTAGAATGCTGCTCAATGCTAGGCTCATACCTGCCTTGGACACATCTGAGAGCTCCATCATGTATCTTTTCATATAATCCAGTCAGGTACCCCTCAAGTCAGTGACACTGACATGGACTAAGACACAGTTATACTGGTACTTGTTGTTCAAGGACTTGAGTGCATGTGTGATCTGACAGATTCTGGCTACAGACAAACAACTAATAGTCAGTCTTTCCTTGCTCAACCTGGTAAGAGTCACATCTACATCTCTTACAATGGAGTCACTAAGAACAAGAATGTTTGGTTGGGTTAATGCTTTCCTTAAAAGGCTCAGCATCTGTGACTTTGGTACTCCTACTATGTGAGAAAGTAGGCTTAACTTGCTGCCTGTGCTGTGTTTTGAAGATATTTGAGGTTTAGGCAAGTTAATCTGAAGAACCTCAGCACATGATGGATTATGTATACAGCCACAGCCTTGAACAGGTGTGATGTATGGTATACTGCTGACGATTCTGGTGTCAAGAGTTTACTGTGTGTGGGATTTTTGCCTCCAAGTATATTACATATGTACATCTTTCACACAGTGTGTTACGCTGTTTGAGTAATATATGATTGTCAGTCAGCATGAGACAATTCTTACACTGTCTAAAGATACCCATCTCAAGCAGGCTGACTACAAATGTTATAGGGAAATGCTTGTCCATGATACTGAAAGAAATGATGCTGGAGTTGGGGTAACTATAACAGCTTGGAGATTTGTTTTAGAATAATGTTTGGATGGACTTGCTACTGAGTAAAGTTCAGTAAAAATAACTATCCTGGAAACCTTTTTTGCCACCTGCAAGAACTAGTAAAATAATTACAGCACAAAAAACACTAATTTGATAATAAAATCAGTGCAAGCAGTATCAATACACTCAATATTGAGCAATTTTTTCAAAGGTGTTTTAGCCTAGTAAGTAGTTTAAGGGGAGAGAGTTTGCAAAATGATACTTGTGCGCTTACTGTCAACAGCCAATAAAAGAGGAGAGGGATAAATAATTAAGTTGTCAAATTATCATAAGGGGCAGGCAATATATACACTGGGCACACAATTACAAGAGGGTGAGTGAGAGAGAAAAACAGACTCTTACCTCTGAACTGGCTGGCCTGGAAATGCCTTAATGCAAAGGTAAGTCTTGAACAAGCATGACATACACTCAACACATAAGAATGAAACTAGGGTTTAATACCAAAAGCTAGATCCCTTAAATAGCAAAAATGCGGTGCAACTATGTATTGGAATTACTAACACAGGCTTGAAAACCTTTGGTAAAGCAGATAGAGACTGTTAAATTGAATTTAAAATAAAATCAAGAAATGAAATCACTTACCTTTCTTACTCTATGTAATGGAACTATTACAATAAATAAGTAAATGTATTACTTACATTCTGAAAGAACTCCACGTAAGTAGGAACGCGGTTATCCTAGGTGATTTTTAACTATGCAATGTTTAACTGGGGGACCTATACCACCAACACATGATATACACAAAAATTCTTAGACTTTATAAACAAAAATTCCATGGAACAGACTGTTTAAGAACCTACTACAGTACAAAATATACCCA
>NC_056741.1:1404988572-1405158572 GCF_019279795.1 Protopterus annectens
TTGGACCAGGCCTGGAGTGGGATAACCATCGCTGTGTGTCATTCAGCAGGCACAAAGCCTTAGGTGAGGCTATGACTGAACATGGTACTAAGGTGGAGTGCTAGTTCGTTCTGTAGTTTGTGTAGAATGCAGCCTGGGATGTTGTCTGATCCCATGGATGCTGTGTTCTTGGCTTTGGAGAGTGTGTTTATTACCTGTGCAGCCATGATAACAGGAACTCTGCATTCTTCCGGTATAGAAATGGGCTCTTTAGGGGGTGAGAGAGGGGTAAAGTTAGCACTGAACCTATCTGCCAGGATGTTGGCAATATCAGTTGGGTTTGTATATTTATTGCCATTGTGCTGTAACTCAGAGCAGATCTGAGTGTTGCCATTGAGATTTCTGACATAGCTATAGAATGAGAAGTTATGTACTTACCATAACGTTCCATGTCAGTTGTCTTCTTCTCGCCTTCATTCTTGCTGGATGGGTTCGGAGCCGAACCTCGGCTCTGCCTCGGCCTAATACTAAAGCTCGAGAGCTATTTTTACCGGCTCAAGGCTATACTATGTCCCATAATGCTAGGCGTGATATACCCAGATCTCGTTTGATAGCTAACACTATGGACATACATGTCCCACCACAACAGAGAATATATTAAACAACTATATCTAACCTCCCATACATATAACCCTTACAAGGGCTACCAAGGGGGAGCAAGAGATCTAGCTAAGGAGATAACTCTGGTGACAAAAAACACCTCGCACAAGATACTCTAGGTCTTTCCAGGCTAGGGGGATGGAGGGTGGAACGCAAGAAAGAAGGCAAGAAGAAGACGACTAACATGGAACGTTACAGTAAGCACATAACTTCTCAATGTTAAGTTGTCAATCTCGCCTTCATTCTTGCTGGATGGGACAGCGTCCCTAGCACCTTAGTCCCGGGTGGCTCAATGGAACAGACTCTTGAGTACAGTAGACCAAAATCAGCCATACTTCTGGAAGCTATGTCCAGTTTGTAATGAGAAATGAACGTATGAGGGGAGGCCCATGTGGCCACTGCACAAATAGAATCCATAGGTAACCTTGCTTGAAAGGCTACTGAGGAAGCTAATGCTCTAGTTGAATGAGCTCTAGGCTTTGCAGGGAGTTCCTTATGCCTCAATTGATAGATTAATGTGATAAGAGCGGTCAACCATATGGACAAGGTTACTTTAGAAACTGGCCGGCCTTGCTTTCCTTCAGCGTAAGACAGGAATAGCTGTTCTGATTTTTGCATCTGTTTAGTTCTATCCAGATAGAAACGTAATTGACGGTGAACGTCCAAATAATGTAATCTTCTCTCAGCTCTATCCGTATAATTTGGGAAGAAGGCTGGGAGATCAATGGTCTGGTTGAGATTTTTTTCAAAGAGTACCTTAGGTAAAAAAGATGGATTAGCCCTAAGAGACACTCTATCTTTGTGAAAAACAAGATAAGGAGGTCGGACAGAGAGTGCTTGTAGTTCCGAAACCCTTCTCGCTGAGGTAATGGCTACTAAGAGAAGTGTTTTCCAGGACAGCAGTTTCAACGAGCAGGAAGCAGCTGGCTCAAAGGGAGGAAGAATTAAGGAAGACAGTACCAAATTTAGATCCCACGGTGGAGGAGGATCTTTAACTGGGGGCCGAAGTAATAGGGTTCCTTTCAGAAAGGCTTTGCAAAGCTTGTGGGACATAATACTGGCCTCTGACAAGCCAACATGGAAATTTGCAATAGCCGCCAACTGGACCCTGATAGTGGCTGAAGATGAGCCCATTTGGAAAAGTTCCGCCAAAAATTCTAGAACTGTTTGGACAGGAGCTGTGAATGGGTCAACTTGATTTTTTCTTGCCCAAACAGAGAACCGTTTCCATTTACTAGCATACGTCCTTCTGGTGTTAGACTTGTGAGAGGCAAGGATAACATCACGTACTGACTGAGAAATTAAGGGAAGCCTGGCTAGGGTTGGAAGTGGAGCAACCAAGTTGTGAGGTTGAGAGATAGAAGGGATTGGTGCAGCCCGCCCGATTGATGGGTTAGAAGGTCTGGCACTGGGTCCAGATGCCAGGGCTGCTCCAGCAGATGACGTTGCAGGAACGGAAACCAAACTTGTCGGGGCCAGTAAGGGGCAATGAGGATCATCCTGGATCTCAAGGCAATTGCTTTCTGGACTAACTGAGTAATTAAGGGAAAGGGAGGAAAGGCATACAGAAAACCCCAGGTCCAATCGTGGACTAGAGCATCTCTGGGAGGGAGACCCGGAAGAGGAAAAGGGTGAAGAATTCCTGACACTTGCTGTTTTGAGGGGTTGCGAAAAAGTCGCAGCAAGGCTGACCCCACCTTCTGAATATTTGTCCCACTACTATCTGGTTGAGAGACCACTCGTAGGGCATGAGAATGGCCCTGCTCAATCTGTCCACTATGATGTTGGACTTCCCAGGAATATGCGTTGCTACCAGAAACCGTTGAGAAGAGATCGCCCACTGCCAAAGTCTGAGCGCTTCCCGACATAGGGGGCAGGACCTCGTTCCACCCTGCTTGTTGATGTACCACACTACAGACATATTGTCTGTCTGAATTGCAATCATGCCGATGGGAATTGAGTCCTGAAGGGCCTGCAACGCTAAAAGTACTGCTCTCATTTCCAAGACGTTGATGGTGCAAGTGGCACTCGAAGGGTTGCCATGTGCCCGGGACTGTCCTGCCCTGCCTGGTTCTTGGATTGCTGTTTGCCTTACTTTTGTTGTTCCTGGTTATTGATGGCCGAATGACGGGACTCTGACAAATTTATGGACTCTCCTACCGTTTTGAGAGATAATAACGAAGTTATGGATAATTCTCCGGTAACAAAAAGCGAGTTTAACAAAGTAATGGCTTTGTTAACTCAATTGACGGACAGTATGCGAGATAAGGGATTAGAAACTGCTTCTCGTTTCCAGGGTAACCAACAGCAACTTTTCGATGCTCTCAATACATGTAACGGACGAGCGATGATGTTTTCGCGGGTAGTCACAGATGGTGAAACTTGCTCTGGTGTTTCCAGCAATGGCAAACTTGCTGCGAATTCTACAAGGGGGAACACTAACAACAACAGGAATTTATCGGACTGTGGAGGGGTTGACTTTGGGAATAATGGAAATAATGTTAATTTAAATTTTGAGACCTGGACCACGAAAAGATTCAACTTTAACGAAGGTAATTTTTCTCATAACACGAGTGTTTTTAATGATTATTTTAAAGGGTTTAGTGACAAACTACACATGTTTAAAGTTAACCAATTAGAAATAGATTATTTAAGAGAGTGTGTACAAGTTAATAGAGTCCCAAAGGGACTGCGGATACTCAAATTTCCAAATAACGTGAAACTGAACAGCAGTCTATATCAGCAGCTGTGTGAGGTTTTTAATAGGATGGGTATTGAAGTTATGAACTTAATGATACAGGACTATGAAGCCCGAAGTGAGATTCTTTTAAAAGAACTGAACCATGTACATCAGAAGTTATTAAATGATAAATTAATTTTGAGACCTGAACCACGAAAAGATTCAACTTTAACGAAGGTAATTTTTCTCATAACACGAGTGTTTTTAATGATTATTTTAAAGGGTTTAGTGACAAACTACACATGTTTAAAGTTAACCAATTAGAAATAGATTATTTAAGAGAGTGTGTACAAGTTAATAGAGTCCCAAAGGGACTGCGGATACTCAAATTTCCAAATAACGTGAAACTGAACAGCAGTCTATATCAGCAGCTGTGTGAGGTTTTTAATAGGATGGGTATTGAAGTTATGAACTTAATGATACAGGACTATGAAGCCCGAAGTGAGGTTCTTTTAAAAGAACTGAACCATGTACATCAGAAGTTATTAAATGATAAATTAATTGGGAGGGAGAAAACTAAATACGGGAATGTGTTTAAAGAAGTTGACCAACATTGTGAGAAAGTTATTGAAAGGAAAGTAAGAAAACTGGAGAGAGATCTGTTAGAATACCAGGAAGGAAGGGCTTATTCATTAACTAACATACACTATTCTTCCATCAACAAAGATAAAGTGTTTATTAACGGGAAGGAGGATGGCTATTCCAACAATGACCACATTAGTGACCCTTCCGGGGGACCTCCTATACTAAGAAGGAGTGAAAGGTTAGCCAAAAAGGAAAGGAATCCTTCCACACAGGATTTTCAGTATCAGAGTGGGGGGGGTTCATAGCGAGGGGTTGGAATTATGGTCGGAATTAAACAATTTAATTCACCCTATGGTTGGAGAGGAGGTTGTTAATGAAATAGGAGATGAACTTGTACATCAGAATAGAGTTTGTAAAAGAGGAAATGTTATTACATTTAATTTTACGGACATTAACATCTCGGACGAGCATTTCAATTTGTTTACCAAAGGGTTTCACTTTGTTCCCTCACGCCCAGGGGTAGTGGCCAACACAATCATTGACCTTAAACTTTTTACCAGACAGTTAAACTTTAACATACTATTTAGAGGTCAGGTACAACCTAAATCGGATCTTTCAAGGGCAAGTACTTTTAACAGCCCTATCCATTCATTCTTGAAAATATTTGAAGAATTGGTTGAGAGGGAAATTAGGCATCTTAACTATAAGGAAGTTAGGAATGACAATTTCTCTGAAATGGATAAACAAGTTTTATTATCATTAAATGAACACAAATGCAGGGTAATGAAACCTGATAAGGGGGGTGGGTGTGGTTTTAATATATAATGCCGACTATGACATTTACATGCACAATATTTTAGAAGACACAGACCGCTATGAATCAGTTTCCCAAAACGAGATTAATATAGCGTACGCTAAGATTAAATATTACTTGTTAGATCATTTAATGAAAGGGAGCATAAATGAAAAGTTATACAATTTCTTATTTGTGGATAAACCAAAAATACCCACAATTTTGGCATCCCTAAGACACATAAAGGGACTAACAACATTAAATTTAGACTTATAGTGACGGGCGCAGGGGGTATAAAGTACAGTTGTGTACACCTACCATAAATGTAGATGTTCGAGTGTCTTCACTGTTGCAGTCATAACTGTAGGGTGTTCCTGCCGGCAGGCAGCCCGAGGTCGGCCAGAATTCCAAAGTCTGGGTCCGGCGTCGGCTGTTCCAGCAAGTACCCTGACGTCAGAGCGCAGAGGTACAAAGCTGACAGCCGACGCCATCTTCTCCAGGCTTTCTTGCCCCAGATGTCAGAAGCTCCCCAAAAAATCCAGTAGGTGTCCCAAAGGAAACACAAATACACCACAAAGGAAGAGGAGATAAAACAAACAGAAAATAAGAGGGGAATGGTGGGAGGGAAACCCCGACTGCAACAGTGAAGACACTCGAACATCTACATTTATAGTAGGTGTACACAACTGTACTATGTTCTTCGTGTTTCACTGTTGCAGTCATAACTGTAGGGTGGAATCCCAAAGCTGTGAAGGAGGGTGGAGGTTATGCAGAAGAAGGGGCAGCCAGAAGACCCTGCAAGACAGCAGAGGCAAAACCTGCCCTAGACTTAGAATACAAAGGGAGATTGTGGTGCTTTGAAAAAGTATGCACTGAACTCCAAGTGGCAGCTTCCAGAATGTCCTTGGTAGGAACTCCTCTGAGAAAAGCTGCTGAAGTGGCTGTTGCTCTAGTAGAATGACTTCTAACAGTGCCTGGAATCTGTTTCCCAGAATGAGAGTAACAAAACCGTATTCCATGAGCAATCCATTTGGAAATAGTTTGTTTTGAAATAGCCTTGCCTAGGGAACTGGAGGCATAAGAGATATGCAACGATCAGATTTTCTGAAATCTTTAGTTTTGTCCAGGTAAAATCGTAGTTGTCTGTGTACGTCCAATGAATGTAAAATCCTTTCCCCTTTGTTTTGAGGATTTGGAAAGAAAGTAGGAAGGTGAATAGTCTGATTTAAAGCCACCTTAGAAATCACCTTAGGCATAAATGTAGGATTGGTCCTTAAGGCCACTCTGTCTTGGTGGAAAATAAGGTATGGCTCCACAGCCATGAGAGCTTGCAACTCTGACACCTTTCTAGCAGAAGTCAATGCTAATAAAATAGCTGTTTTCCAGGATAAGAACTTGATATCTAAAGCAGCAGCAGGCTCAAAGGAAGGTAAAGTAAGCTTCTCCAAAACATAATTAAGATCCCAAGCAGGAACAGGAGGAGTTCTGGGAGGTCTTAAATTCTTAGCCCCTCTCAAGAATTGTCTCACCAGCTGATGAGAAAAAATGGGGGGATCTGTGTTGAAATGAGCCGAGATAGCAGAAGCATGAATTTTGATGGAAGAGAAGGAGAGGCCTTTAAGCAAAAGTTCAGAGAGGTAAAGTAAAATGGAGGAAATGTCAGGTAGAAGAGGATCAGAACCTCGATCCCGCATCCAAATACAAAATCTTTTCCACTTGGAAGCATAAGATTTTCTAGTGCTAGGACGCCTAGCTTCCAAGAGAACATCCAAAACTTGTTTGGGAAGAGCAGAAGGAATCAAAGGCCTTTGTAGAGCTAGGCAAAGAGTCTTGATTTGAGAGTGTAGCATCTGACCCTGATGCTGGGACAGAAGGGAAGGAGACAGAGGCAGAATCCAAGGAGGTTCCAAGAACAGGTGTCTTAAGGTTGGATACCAAAACTGTTGAGGCCAATTTGGAGCTATCAGGATGATAATCTTGGGTCTGTCTTGTTTTATTTTCAGTAGCACCCCGAGGCAGAAGAGGAAGAGGAGGGAAGGCATTTCCCGAAAGATTCCTCCAACTGAAAGACAGGGCATCCACTTTCCATGCTGTTTTGTGGAAGGACCTGGTGCAAAATAGAGGCAACTGATGATTGAGATGGGATGCAAACACATCTATCTGGGGACAACCCCAAACTGTTGTAATCCTGTTGAATAAGTTGGGGTCCAGCATCCATTCGTGGGGATCCAAAAGATTTCTGCTTAGGTTGTCTGCTAAGAGATTTTGTTTTCCTGGGATGAACTGAGCTTGAAGATGCAGATTCAGAGATAGAGCTGTGTCCCATAGACTCATGGCTAGTCTGCAAAGGGGGTAAGAGTGGGAGCCCCCCTGCTTGTTTATGTACCACATGACTGTGGTATTGTCTGTACGAATCAGAAGATGTCCTGGTTACAAAAGTTTCTGGAAGGCTAGCAGAGCATGTTGGACTGCCAACATTTCCTTCAGGTTGATGTGCCAGTGAAGATGTTTCTTTGACCAAGAGCCCTGCTGGCAGTTGTCTAGAAAATGAGCTCCCCAAGTGTAATCCGAAGCGTCTGTGGTCATGATCTGAAAAAGCTGAGGCAGACGAAAGGGGTTTCCTTCGTTTAAAGCACAAGTCCTGGACCACCAAAGGAACTCTTTTTGGAGGCAGGGAATCAGAGGTATCATTGTATCCAGGCTGTGGTAATGCTGAGACCATACACTCTTTAGGTACCATTGAAGTTTTCTCATATGAAGCCTTGCATTTGGAATCAACAGGATGCAAGAAGCCATGTAGCCCAAAGCCTGCAGGAATTTCCTTGCAGTGAGCTGAGTCAAAGTAGCCAAGGTTTTGAAAATTGATGCCAGATGTACTTGCTTTTCTGGGGTCAGGAAGGCCTTTTGCAAGCTTGTGTTTAGAAGAGCACCCAAAAAGATCATTTGTTGAGAGGGGATCAAATGTGACTTTTTTGTGTTCACTGAAAATCCCAGTAGTAGGAGGAGACGCTGAACAAACTGTAAATGTTGAAGTAAAAGATCCTTGCTGTCCGCCTGGATAAGGCAGTTGTCCAGATAGGGGTAAATTTGAATCCCTTGGAGTCTGCAATAAGCAACTACTGGAGCCAGGCACTTGGTAAAGACTCTGGGCGCAGTAGATAAGCCAAAGGGCAGTGCAGAGAATTGAAAGTGTCTCGAGCCTGCCTTGAATCTGAGGTATTTTCATGCTCCTGTCTGATGGGAATGTGTAAGTAGGCCTCCTTCAGGTCCAATGTCACCATCCAAGCATCCTGGGAGAGCATGGGAAGAAGTTGTTGCAGGGTAAGCATCTTGAATTTTGGAATTTCCAGAAAAGTATTTAATACTGAGAGGTCCAGAATAGGTCTCCATGCGTTCTGCTTTCTTGGGACCAGGAATAGTCTTGAATAAAAACCCTTTCCCATCTCTGGGTGTGGAACAGGTTCTATGGCTCCCATGGCCAATAAAGTGTCCACCTGATTTAAGGCCTCTGACCATTGATGTTTTGGCAGATCTGGCCAACCGTAAGACCTTGGCAGAGTATGAAAGTGGAATTTGTAGCCTTTTAAAATCACATCCAAAACCCATTTGTCCTGGGTTATATGCGTCCAATTTTGGTAAAAAAAGAGATAGTTTTCCTCCGAGAGGAGCTTCCAGGCAAGAAGGACCTGTAGCCCAACAGAGGGAGTCATTGAGTCTGCTTACTTTGTGATTGAGGTCTGTCTTCTCCCCTTCTAGGTGAAGAAGCAGTCCACTGTCTGGACCTATAAGAGGCCTGTGTCTGCGCCCAGCCTCTAGACCGTCTATATCTTCCCCTTTGAGGCCTGTCAGAAGTGGGAAAGGACCAATTTTTGGAGGGCCAATTTCTAGAAAATCTAGGAGGCTGAACTTGTAAAAAATCTTTGACAGTCTGCATAGATTTTGCTTTTTCCTCCATCTTTTTAATAACCTCCTCAGCCTTGGACCCAAATAAAACATCATGTTGAACAGGGGCATCTAACAGTTTCACCTTAACCTGCTCAGGTAAATTCTGCTCCCGAAGCCAAGCATGTCTCCTGATAACAGTACCAGAGGCTGCGGCCCTGCAGGAAGCTTCCAAAGCATCAAAACCACAATGTAAACTATGTTTGCTAACTTGTTCAGTTGCATGCAAAATATCCTGTAATTCCTTATCCTCTGCACATGCAGGAAAGGTAGAAAGCCTTTGCTTTAAAACAGACAAAAGAAATTGCTGATACTTGAACATATGAAACTGGCAATTTAAAGCTCTAATAGAAAGAGTAGCAGAAGTATAAACCTTTTTGCCCCACCTATCCAAGGCACGAGAATCCTTTTCAGAGGGCAGAGGATTTTTAGATGAAGCGACCTTAGCAGCTTTAGAACCCTGAGAAATAGTTTCAGGATCTGCAGAAGGGTTCTTAAATAAGAATTGATGGGAATCAGGGACTCTGTAAAATCTATCAGGCTTAGAAGGAGCAGGCAAGGAATCAGGATTCAGGTTAGCTTCAGAGAAAGCATCATCCACAATATCAAGTACAGGAGGAATAGCCAAAGGTCTGTGTTGAGGGAGAAGGAGAAATTCTCTGAGCCTCTTCTTGGAGGCAGAATAATCCTGACCTTCCCAATGAAAATGCTCTCTCATCTCATGTAAGGTTTCCCCAAAAGAGAAATCTTCAGGGAGAGAAGCAGAGGGAATAGAGTCCTCTGCATCCGAATCCTCATAAGGAGGAAAAGAGTAATCCTGGTCAGAGGAAGAGACATTAGACACAGAAGCCTGATCAGGGGAATCATACCGTAAATCCTGTCTAGGCCTTTTTTCAGGTGGAGGGTGAGAACCCCTAATCATTGTAAGTAAATCCTCAGCCATCCGTAGTAATTGCTTCTGGGACTTGGGAGCTGAATCCGAAGCAGCTTGAGAGAAAACCCTTGGTTTTACAGGAGTTTTTGTCTTTGCCTTTGTCTTTGTTGAAATAGTTATATGTGAAGGCCTGAAAACTCCCTCAGAAGCCGGTACCTGCACAGCGGTTCCGGACCCATCTGAAGGAGCGACGTCCAAAGGTCCTGCAGCAGATAAAATATTAGGCCTAGATGGCTCCCCATGGGAGTCCGTGTCGGCCATCGGTTCAGAAGTGGCGGACGACAGGGGCTGCAAAAGCGCCTCACTGATGACCGCCGAACCCGATGCTGGCTCCGGCTGCGAAGAATCCTGTTTGGACCTCGGAGGCCTATCCTTGTCCTTGAGTTTCTTTTGAATTCCGGTTGTCGGTAAAGTATCCGACGACATCCTATAGTTAAATCGTCTACCGAAATAGTTCAAGGCCCAATCGTACCTACGCTTGATAGTGCAAGAATTAAACCTGGCACAGAACCGACAGCAAGAAACGTTGTGGTCAGGGCCTAAGCAAGGTAGACAGTAAGAGTGGAAATCTTTATGAGGTATTTGTTTTCCACACGATATACAATTATTAACTTTTTCTGACATCGGAGGAGCAAGAAAAAAGTTTCCCCAACGGGGTACTTGGCTTGAGAAGAGAAGTTGAAAACTTCGGACCGAAGTCAATCAAAGCACGTTGTTCTGAATGCGCCAACCAACGACTTGCGAGCTGCTTTCCACCGCACGGCAAGAAAGACTGGAGAAGATGGCGTCGGCTGTCAGCTTTGTACCTCTGCGCTCTGATGTCAGGGTACTTGCTGGAACAGCCGACGCCGGACCCAGACTTTGGAATTCTGGCCGACCTCGGGCTGCCTGCCGGCAGGAACACCCTACAGTTATGACTGCAACAGTGAAACACGAAGAACATCTGAACCGTTGGCCATTTATGTTGATTTTACAGTCAAAAAGTTTATAGCTTCAGTACATCTTATTTGTAAAGACTCATGGGAGTTTTTGAAAGGTATAAAAAAAGACTTATTCAGTAGGGATTTGCTTATGGTTACCATTGATGTCACTGAATTGCTTCCAAGCATTCCTCATGAGAAGGGTTTGGAATGGTTTTCGGAAATTCTTATTGGTGAATCTGGTTTGAACAACAATACTATTAATTTAGTAATGGAATTCACTGAAACTGTTCTTAGGAACAATTTCCTACACTTTAATGGAGAATATTATCATCAAAAGAAGGGTGTTGGTATGGGGGCATCTTGTGCCCCATTATACGCTAATTGTGCATTATATCACTGGGAAAAAGAGTTTATATTACAAACAGATTGGACAAACCACATTATTAAGTATACCAGATTTTTAGACGCCATTTGTTTGTTGTGGAAAGGGACAAAAGAAGAATTGAAAACATTTTTTGAATACATTAACGAAACCACTGAATTTTTAAAATTCACTATGAACATGGGGGAAGGCAGTTTGGATTACTTAGACGTCACGCTTTACAAGGACTATGAGAATAATTGTTTTCAGTCAAAAATTTTCCGGAAAAAGACATTCTCAAACACTTACTTGCATTTTGATAGTGGTCACCCCTTCTATCAGAAAAGGGGAATATTGAAAGGACAGTTAATTAGGGCTTCAAGAATGACAATTACAATTGATGAATTCCTGAAGGAAGTGGAATTCATTAAGATTCTGTTTTTAGAAAGGGGTTATCCTGAAGAGTTCACTGAAAATATTGTCAAGGAAGTTATTGAGAACAGGAACATAAAATTATTCCCTTTATTAGGGATTGGTACTAGTAATTTGGAAAAAGGTTCTGATCTGTGTACCAAACTAGAGAAACTAATTTTCAAAGAGACAGCAGTTTTTTACAATATTGGAAGTTTGGAAAGATATGCAGAGCTAGACATTACACCACGAGGTTTGAGATCAATTAAAAATCCACCTACACCATTTGATCTCACTGATGAGACAGACCTTAAATTCCATGACAGATGGATAGCAGCTACACATCGTTGCAGTGCTGAATGGGTCTCTATTTTAACGGAAAGAGACAATATCAAGAAAGAGAAACTTGTGGTTGAAATGAAACAGGTTTGTGAACAATTAGTCAACATTACTTCCAATTCCACATTGGAAAATTTCCTTGTTGGTATCAACATGAAACTGACTAACTATGAAAAAGATTTGGTAGACCGAAAAAAATATAAATTAACTAGAGACATACGGGATTATGAACACAAGAGGGCGTTTGTGTTCTCGAGCAATCAGAGAATCAAGAAAAAGGCTGTGTCTTTTCATAGGGGAAATCCGGTTTCCGAATCATATAAAAACAAAAGCTTCCTGTCTGGCGAGAGCGGGGCGTCGTCATGGGAAGAGGATGACAGAGAGAATTTTCCAGAGTTGCCAGGAGCTGCAAACGCAGAAGGTTTTCGGAAAACCTATTCGGAACCCAATGGACATTACACGAATTCCAGGAAAAGGGGATGGAACAACTCAGAACGCCATAGAGACTCGGGCGATGGACATTTCAAAAGAGGTAGATGGTCTTGATTTAAACAGTGAGACTTTAACTAACAGTTATGTGGTTAACTTGTCTAGTTATAGTTTAGATAATACTGAATTATGTATTTTGGAGAAAGGGCTTAAATTTGTCCCTACGTGTTTTCCTAAAAAACACGAAATGAAAACAGAACTATTTCAGTTATGTCGCAAAATGAATTTAAGGGAATATTTTTTTAGACTTAAATACAATTCCCATAGTAATATCAATCATTCTACTGTGGAAATTTCTAATAGTGATATTGTCAGTGAGGAGAGCTTTTATTCTTGTATGTCGGATGATGAAGATACGAATAATGCTTACAGCACTTTAGATACAAGTATGTTAAAAACTAACAGTTCTTTTTTACCTCCCTTTAAGAATTTGACTATACAAAAGTTTGAGTGTATGTTAAATTTGATGTTAGACAAAGAGTTAGAACATTTTTTGAAACAAAAACATCACTATAATCTAACAAAAATAGAATGGAATAAATTACAATTATTAAGCAAGAATGAAAATATAGTATTCAAGCCATCAGATAAGGGGGGCAAATTAGTTATATTAAATTCTTGTGATTATTATAGCATGTGTATGAAACATCTTGACAATAAAGCTGTATATCTTGAAATTAATATATCATATTTGAAGAAAGCAGAAACTGATTTTTATACTTTATTACAGAAAGGTATCCGATTACATTATCTAACAAAATTGGATGTTGATCGCAAAATAATAATTAAAAATAATAAAATAGCAAAATTTTTCTGTTTACCTAAGGTACATAAAAATTTGGGCAGTCCACCAGGCCGTCCCATTGTGTCAGCTTATGGTTTTTTTACTTACAATTTATGTACTTTACTACATGAAATTTTAATTAAAAAAGTTTTGATGTTACCTTCTTATATTAAAGACTCCTACGACTTCCTTCAAAAAATTAGAAACATTTGTTGGAAGGAAGGAATGTATTTCATTACTGTTGATGTAGTGAGTCTTTATACTAACATCTCCCATTTTTGGGGTTTGGAAGCCATTAAGTTCTTTTTGGGCGATTGCCCTAAAACACATTACATATTGGAATTGGTTGAATTTTGTTTGAACAACAATATTTTTGAATTTAATGGTATATTGTATAAACAATTGACTGGAACAGCCATGGGAGCGGCTTTTGCTCTGGCTTATGCAAACTTATTTATGGGGATGTTTGAAAATGAATTTTTGTATAGATTACATTTTTTTAAGAAACATGTCATAAAATATTATAGATTTATTGACGATCTTATTTTTATCTGTAAAGATGGTTATGAGGTTTCTGGACAATTTATTCATGAATTAAACACTAATAAATATGGTATAAAATTCAGTGATATACAAATGGGCTCTAAGGTTAATTATTTAGATATTTCCCTTAAAGGCACAAATAGCCATTCAATACATACTAGTATTTATAGAAAATTTGATGAAATTAGTTGGAAAATGTGTGGCAGTAGTTGCCACCCGATTCATACTCTAAAAGCTATTCCTTATGGAGAGTTTATCAGAATTAAAAGGCTGAATTCTGATGTTAAACTGGCCTATGATGAATCTCTTAGGGTAGCTGAAATGTTTATAAACAGGGGTTATGATGCCACTGAAGTTAAAAATAGTCTCATGAAGGTATTTAAAAAGAATTTGAATATAAAAATATTTGATAGTGGGTACAATAATAATAGATACAACAAAAATGAATTAAATGAAGAGAAGATGTTTTTTGTTACAAAACATACTATTTTTTCTGGCATTGTTAATGAATTGGTAAAACAATATTGGTATTTTATTGAAAAAGAGATTGCCTCTTTAAAGAATACCGAGTTGGTTATATCATATAAAAAAGCTAAGAGTATTCAGAACTTCTTAGTTCATAGTATTTTTAAACAACCTAAGATAAATATATCTAATAACATCAAAGATGTAGGAACATTCCCTTGTGGTAATTGTTCCGTGTGCAAATATATAGTGACTGAAGTGGTTAAAATTAACGGAAAAAATTTCACTGTTAGAGCTAAATATTCTTGTTTAAGTAAGGGAATAATCTATGTTATCTTCTGTACATGTAACAAATACTATATTGGTGAAACAAAGAGAATATTAGCGGACAGAATAAAAGAACATGTCAGAGATGTGAAAAACAAAAAAATAAATAGTCCTATTGCAGAACATTTTAACTCTGTTCATGGTGGTAATACCAGTTGTATGAAAGTAACGGTATTAGAACATGTACCTCTTCATTATAATAACACGGATTATCAGAAGAATATATTGAGACAGAAGGAGTCCATTATTATTATGAAATATGGCACTTTATTCCCCCATGGTTTAAACAAGGAATGTAACTGGCAAAGCCTTATTTAGGGCTATATCTTTAAATATCTATTATGTATGTTTTAATTGAATGATTGTCTAATTGAATTGATTGTTTTACTGTTGTATATATTGTAGATTTTTAGAAGCTTTAGGGTTTTACTCTGTAAAGGCTGTGGCCGAGGCGCTAGAGAAATAGGACTGTTATCATTGGAATTGTATTGAATAAACCATCAAGAATTTGAAAGTAGAGCTGGGACTCACTATTTGTTCTTGTTGTTGCTATATAAAATTATTCCCTTTATTAGGGATTGGTACTAGTAATTTGGAAAAAGGTTGTCCAAAAACTATTCCTAAGGAAGGGGCTTTTGTGCATACTTTCTCGGGGACTTCATCAGAAGTAGAAAGGATCATTACCAAATACTGGCATGTATTAAAGGTAAATGATGAAATATCTGAATTTTTACCTATCCAGCCCCATTACATCAGGAGGAGAGATATGAACCTCAAAGAATACATGGAGAGAGGGGTAAAGGGGTAAAGTTGATTGGGCAAGCTAGGAAGATTAAAGGTACTTACAAGTCTGGGGCATGCCACCAATGTTCTTACATGTTCAATCAGGGTTCCTTGTATATCCAGTCTAGGAAATTCAACATTCAATCCTCACAGCATTTTAATTGCAAGTCCAGAGGGGTAGTTTACTTGGGCATATGTACACTATGCTCAAGTTTTTATGTAGGGAAAACAGAAAGGCATTTAAACAGAAGGGTTTACGAACACATGTATGAAGTCAGTAAAGGGAAAGAAACTAATGCCTTTTATAAACATTCCCAAAATTGTAAAAATATGGTTATAAAGTTTTTTGTATTGGAGTAGGTTTGTACAGATCCCCGGGGCGGTAGTTGGGAATCTAAACTGGAATATAGAGAGTTGCTTTGGCAACTCAAACTAGACGCGGGAAGAGCACCGGGTTTAAATAATATTAATATCAGCAGTGTTTTAAAACTAAGAGCTGCTAGATTAAGAGTATGAGGAATTGCAATTATGTACAACCACTATGAATGTAAACTGTTTTCCTGTTTTAGGAACTATACATTGTACTTACAGATATGATTTTTTTGCATTAATTTATACATTTTTACATTTTGGGGTTGTCACAATGTTTTGTATAATGTTGGTCATTCATTATTGTCAATTTAGTGGACCAGGTCTCATTTAAAATATGCATTTAAAATATGATTTTAAAATATGGTTATATATTTTTCCATAGAACTGTATTTTTAAAGAACCAATTTTTAATAACTGGTCTTTCAAAAATTTTTAAAAGAATTGTTTTTTTGGGTGGGGTGGTCACATGATGTAATTTAAGCTAACTCAAGCTATTTAAGGCGATTAATTTAATCGTACAGAGTTCTGAGGAAGCCTGGTATTTAGACTAGGTGAAAGCGCTTAACTCTACTGTGTTGTGTGTATCGTTCTGCATTGGATTTTACTAAAGAAGACATTTTTACACTATTGGTAGAAGATTGCTTGTGGGACCCTTTTCTTTGTTGTTCCTGGTAACATGTTAATCTGGTTTTCTTTTACATAAGTGTATGTTTGTCCACGTCTTAAGTGACAACTCAATAAAATTATTAAAAAAGGAATCAGAAGTCAGCCAGATGAGCTGGTTCAAACTGAGCAAGGGTTGCTTCACTAACAAAATTAAGATCCAAAGGAGAAGCCACGGTTTTCTTGGAGGTCTCTTATGTATGCCCTTTAAAAAACATTTTCACATGAGAATGCATGGAAATAAAGGAATCCATGGAGTAAACATGCTAAAATACAGAACAAATGAACTTTAACTGGGGAGTAAGACAGGCCACAGTATAAAAACTCACACAAATATTGCAAAACCAGAGAAAAGTTATCCCTGAATGGGGTGCTGGTACCAACCAGAAAATCTTTTCCCTTTGCTTATATATGACTTTCCAGTAGCAGGCCTTCTTGCCTCTATTAATACCTGCTGCACATCTACAGTAAAGAAGTGTCTTTAAGACACTACCATTCAGGTAGTCAGTTGTTATTGTCTGGGGTTGGGATGTATTAAACAACCCTGTTCTTGTGGGAGTAGATCCAGTCTGTGAGGAAGGTTATGGTAATAACCCCTGTTGCTCTAGGCCAGAAGGCAGTCGCAGCAATGATCTTGGGGGATTGTTTCTGAATATTCAGAAGTACTGTGCAAATCAGTGGGAATGGTGGAAGACCATACCTGTCCAAGGAAAAGAAAAGGCATCTGCCTTCCAGGCCTTCTTACATGGAGTCCTGGGGCAGAAATTTGCCACCTGATTTTCAAAAGGTGGACCCGATGAACTCCCCACAGATGGTTCTAATCACAGAAGCCCCCCTTATCTAGTTTCCATTCATGAAGGTCTGCTTTTGTTCTGCTCTGCTTGTCTGCCACACAGTTTTTCTCTGATGGAATGTAAGATGCCAGTGAGACTGTGCTGTAAACCTGTATCCCAAGACAACATGGCTTGTTAGAGTACCACATCATTGCGCTATTGTCTAACAACCTGAAGGGGTCCTGGAGACTACAGATGATTCAGGGAGTTGACAGTCTTTATAAGAGTTTGCATCTCTTTTATGTTTAGTGCTTTGGTCTGTCCCTCGAGCACAGACTGAGGCACATATGCTGACTGACTGCTTTGGAGCAGAATGGAAGAAGGGAAGACCTGAACCCAGGGATACTTGTTGTGATTTCTCTTTTCACACATCACAGAGCTTGAATCTGAAAGATAATGGATGTTGGTGCTGGGACCAAATTACATCATTTTATCTTTCACATGTGGAATCTTGCAAGTATTATCCTGATAATTATGGATGCCATGAGACCCAGAATCCTGATGTATTCCCTAGCAGTGACTGAAGTCCGAGTGGAACACCTCTGGAATTCATAAAATTATACAGCTATGTTTTTTCTTCCCTGTGGAAGAAAAACTCTTTGTAATGGGGTTTCTAGCAGACATCCTACAAACATAATCCTGTGTGAAGGAATCAAAGACTTTTGTATGATCTACTGGAATGCCAACTTGTGTAGGAGATCTCTTATCAGAGTAAGAAATTCCTGACACTTTGAAAGAGACTCTGCAAAGATAAGCAAGTAGTCAAAATATGGAAAATGTTTTACCCTTTAGCCTGCAACTAGCTATGACATAATCTAGACGCTTTGTGACCACTCTTGGGAGGCTCCATACCTCACAACCTCTTACAGTAAAAAATATGGCCAAAAACATAAATAAAAGTGGGACAAAGGCCCAAAAATAGGGACAATTTTTAAACACTGCTCTTACAAATTTAGAAAGTGGACAAAATAACAAGCTTTGTATTAACATGAATTTTGTGATGGGTATGAAGCCTAAAACTGAAATGTCTCATTATTTTCTAACTTCAATCTTTAATTACTTGCCACTAATTTATCACAATTTTATGAAAATGGGCCAAAAATATGAGGCAAAATCTGTAGAGTTGAGAGGTATGCTTGCAGCAGTGTGTAGCCCATAGGGTAAGGCAGAGAACTGATCGGGTGACCCAGATACACAAAACCCTAAGAAAAGCCTGTAATCTGGATAGCATGAATCTTTTAAATCTAAAGTTACTAAAAAATTTCAAATGAGGAAGGAAGAGTAACAGGTTGTGAAGTGAAAGCATTTTGAACTTGCACACCATCTCAAAATGGTTTTGGAAAGAAAGATCCAGAACTAGTCTCCATGCATTTCTCCTATTTAGTATTAAAATATTCATGCACAACTTGAATCAATGGATGGGTAACAGAAAATTTACCCAGGACTGTCCCCTGTACTACTAATGTATAGAGGCAGCTCTTTATCCCACTCTTGTGTCCTCTCAAATTATCTATGGTATGATCCCAGTTATTCTCATTAGGAGTAATATATAATTATCAACCATGGGAAAAGTAAGGCCAAGACAACACCAAATGAGATGGGTTAATTCAAGCACCAAAAGGGAAATTAGCTAGACCAGAAATGGTCCACAAGGAGAGCTAGCATAGTACTTCGCTATGAACCTGTATCTCACTATGTTAAACAGCATGGCTAACACCAGAACCTGAGACCTGAACCTTAGTCAACAGATAAACAAAACTCGATGGAGAGATGAAAGTTATTACTCAGCTCCTACGACTTTGATAGAATAAACTTCCACTGCTGGTTAAACAATGTGATTCAATATTTTCCTTCATACTAAACTGGGACAAATGGATGGGTATTCTCAAATTTACCCCAGGACTAAATAGCCTCTCCCGCCTTGAGAAAGAAGGCAAAACCTGAAGGCAGGTACTGATAAGGCATGCTCAATCATTACATGAAATTAGCTTTATAACTCCTATAAATTTCAATGCTGTGTATCAGTTAAAAGATTTTACTGAAAATAAAGGATGCGAGTTAAGTAGTTCAACACCTTCACAGATAATGTGGAAGATGGAAACACAGTTTGCCATTCTATCTAGATCTCAGGATTGCATGCTTGGAAGATGGAATGCTGTAGACTAAGGAGAATAATCTCTTTAGAGGTGATGCTGAGACACTGGTGTAAAGAATTGGAACTCCTGCCGACAATGAATATTCATTATACAGATAAACATACAAGTTCATCTTCCTGGGGACAGAGGTCAAACAATATCAAGACAATTAATAATGTCCAAGAAAGCGCCTACCAAGCAGGATTGTTACACTGCCCCACAGGCCAAATCCAGTGTTCTTTGAGGTGATGTGACTGTGTTGGTTGACAATCCTCCTCTTTCCTACATAAGTTTTAGAACTTAATGAAATATTAGCTCATCAGGTAGCAAAGAAGGCAAGTGCCTCTTTCATTGTCTACATCCCCTGATGCTTGTTTATACTCTTGAAATGATTTTTAGTGTTTTGTTATCTGGAGACTCTTAAGTTTCTTAGTTACTAGGGAGAATGTGGAAGAGGACTCTTCTCTGGATCTTAGCTGGCCAGGATGGGCACCAAATGTAAATTATGATCCATATGAAACAGAATGGGACAGTGAAAATTTCACAAGAGATGAAGTATTTGAGATAAAATGGTTGAAGCTTGGCTAGGTGAGGTCTGTGGAATACAGGAGACCAAGTCTGCAAAGAAATGACCTGGCTGACACAGTTCTACATTCCTTTACCAATGTTCTACAGAGCTTCTCCCCTGTAGAGAAGAAAAGGGCAGTGGAAGGAAATTATGTGTTTGTAGACTACCACCTGTGGAAAAGGTATCAGTCCAACTAGCATCAGACCAGCTGAAATTAGAAAGACTGACATCAAAGAGGGCCTGGCAGTGGTAGAGCAAATACCTTTTGAAAAAATGCACTAGCTAGCACAAAACAAAAACAAAATACTCCAGAAAAAAATACAAGCAAACACATCAAATGCAAGGCTACACCTTTATTCACTAGAGTTAAGCAATTTAGTTTTTTGTTTTTTTCTTTTAACACAAACTTCATCATAACTAGCAACAGATAAAAAAATCACATAATTTTAAATACTCACATGAGCCAAGTCAACCAATAAAAAAAATAAACAGATGTGTTCACAACTTTAACTTCATACTTACATTGAAAATTCTAAAACAGCATGAAAAACGCATCCTATTAAAATTTTATATATATATATATATATATATATATATATATATATATATATATATATATATATATATTTATGCATATGTATGTGTTATTTGTGTACAAAAATTATTATTTATTTATTTAGCATTTATTTACCGGGAAATTCCGACTGGACACAGGTCCATTTTCAGCAGAGGCCCAGGGAGAAAAGCTCCACACAAAGTAATACAAGTAATATCCATAGTAAACATGTACAGCAAGGTTGTATGAAGAACACATTGAGATACATACAATACTAATCAATACATTTAGTAGCAACATTATACACATACAAGATGACATAGAATGATCAGGGTTATTAACATGTTAAGTATGTTAGATAATAAGTACAAAACAATTACACTTTATAATCTGATAGAGATATCAGTTATTGCTAAGTACAGTACCAAATACATAGCAGACATTACTAGAGGGTGTTGTGAGCTGGAAGGATTGGAGGAAATATCAGGGGAAAATGGAAGGGGAGATAGAGAATGTAGTTGTGGCACAGAAACACAGGAAGGCGTAGGTAGCTGGTGATGCATTTGGAGTTTAAGAACTTTAGAAGAGGAACTGAGGGATTGAATGGGGTGGGGGGAGACATGGAGAGCCAGTGCCTGCGGAGCTTTAATTTATTAAAACACCTACGAATAAATCTGAATATACTATATATTGTAAAACATATTAATATAAATAAATATGTAAATATAAGCAGTTGTTACACTCCGGTAATTAAAATCAAAAACAATTTAAAGAAAGCTTATTCAAACCAGGGGGTTGGGATGTATTTATTTTTATCTGCCAGTGGAGTTCCTTAGATTCCAACTTGACTTCCCATAATTCCATCCCCAGACAGAAGGTGGCACCTTCTCCAGAATAAAAAAAATGTAAATTAATACATTTAACCAAATGCATAAACAATGCATTACTCTCGTCACCCCAGTTTAAGTGTTCATAAATTCTTAATCCTAACTGCCTCTCAGTTTTGTTTATGTAGAATGAAACAAAGTCATGCATACTGTAATGTATATCACTCCTGGTTATTTAACTGTATCCTTTATTATTTCTCAACACACAGGGATATGTTGTTACTGAGATAACAGTCCCATGCTGAATAAATCTACATTGTGGGCACGAAGCACATTTCCTAATGACCTTGAAATTGGATCTTTGCTGCACAGAGGTTTATAAGAATTGTTTGATAGAATATGATTAGAAATGATGGACTTGTTAATTAAAGAAAATGCAACGACTTTACTGAAATTTGAAATCGATATTAACAAACCGCAGCATAGAATTATTAAAGGATAAAACGGAAAATAAAAATATCTGCAATAGACAAGAAGGTAAAAAATGAAACATTACCTAAAAGGGCATGAATTAAAATTCTCTGAAGCAAATTATACCTCATAAAACTACCCCTTCACTTACAGCAACTCGGCCTTCTGGTGTGTGACTAAACTCCTTTATAGTGGCAAAAAAAGTACAGTTTTGTAAGTAAACTTACCATAGCAGTAGATGTTTGAATTACTACTATTGCAAACGTAGTACATATACGGGTTATAACCTGCTAAGGAGATAACCACTAGTCAGCTGCCAAAGCTTCAAGACACCTTCTATGTGCCCAACTATTAAACAGATCAAGCTGCACTGAACATAAGTTATGTCTGGGTGTCAAGACCTTCAGAGTTTACATGTCAACAGAGATAGGAAAGCTAAAGACCAGAAAAGGACAATGCTAGGAAAATAAAGAAAAAGTACACCCTAGCATAAAAGGCAAGTGATGATACAAGCATCTACTGTTATGGTAAGTTTATTTAGACAACTGTACAATGCTCATTATACGGATCACCACAGCAGTACCTCTTAGAGTAGATTTCCATAACTTATACTAACAGGAAGGAGAAAAGACGAGGGTCCAAGAGCCCCTGGAGAATGGTCTTAGCAAAGTCCTTCACAGACCTGAGGAAGGAATCTAGTTCACAGCTCTTTGTAAAAATGTGCACAGAGGACTAAATTACTGCTTCTAGAATGAGCCCTGACCCTGCTTGGAATTCTTTTGTTATGGTGGTTATAACAAAAGGTAACAGCATGAGACAACCTTTTGAAAATATCAGAAACACCACCAAAAAGAGGGGGACAATTTTAGAAAAAAAATGAATGTTATGGGGGGGTTCAGTAATGTTAATTAGAAACTTTTATATAAGGAATATTTATTCATTTTAAAGTTTGGTACTCTAACCCCTGCTGGCATAAATAGGTCTTGTAATTGGAAAGTTTTATTATAAGGTGTTAATAAGTGTTTAATTGCATTTAATTAAGTAATTGATTGTTTTTTATACTATAAAAGGTGTGTATTGTTTAGTGTTTTTTACTCCACTGAAGGCAGTGTATGCTGAGGCGCTAGACAGAAATCATTAAATTTTTCTGGTGATTACTGGACTGTCGTATTTGCTAACCTTTTGGAAATAGTCTGCTTTGACACAGGTTGCCTTTTTTGTTACCTTCGCAAGAAATGAACAGCTGATCGGAATTCCTGAAAGATTTTGTTCTGTCAAGATGGTACCAGAGTTGTCTGTGGGAATCCTATGCAGTATCCTTTCTCCCTCATTTTTAGATCCTGGAAAGAAGTTAAGGAGATGAATAACTTTACCCAAGGTAAACTTGGGGTAACCATTTCAAGTGTCAGAATCAGCTGAAGTGAGTCCAAGAAAGCAGAGACTGAATTGCCAAAAGACTGGACTTACATATATTAAGTCCAACATGCCATTTCTCAGAATATTCTTTTTTCTCCGATTCATGAAGAATCTCAAAGTTGGTATATATAAGTTCGGGGTGAGGTACTTGCCTCCCCAGTAAAAAGAAGTTTTAATGAGAAGAGAGATTTTCGAGATTTTTTTTCTATGGGTTTTCAGCCTTTTTTTCTTGGCTATTCAGCACTCGGCACTTTAAGTGCCAACATTTCAATGGGAAGTCTGAAGCTGGATACTATACCACTTTTAGATAACAGCAGGATAATGTTCTAAAGGAAACCTTGCCTTTGTGGAAAATGAGAAAAGATTAACCCACTGTAACAGTTTGCAACTCAGATACTCACCTTGCAGAGGTCAGAGTAATTAGCAATGCTGTTTACCATGTTAAGAACTTCAACTCACCTTGATGAGCTGGTTTAAATGGAGCAAGAGATAGCTTTTCTAACACAAAATTAAGATCCAAAGGAGGACCTACTTGTTTCTAGGAAGCTTTGTGTGCAACATCCCTTCCAAAAGCATCTTAACATGACACTGCACCAAAATAGGGGAATCCATGAGCAGACATGCTGAAATGGCCAACAAGTGAACCCTGACTGAGAAGTTAAGACATGCCAGAGGATAGTAACTCACATAAATAACAAAGAACCAGAGAACCACTAGCCCTAAATGGGTGCTGGTTCCTTTCTTATCGCCAACTAGAAAACCTTTTCCATTTACTAATATATGAGTTTCTAGAAGTAGGTTTCCTTTCCTCCTTTAATGTTTGCTGCACATCCACAAATGAAAGGGTGCCTAAAACGTATTAAAATTGCATCATCCAGGTAGCCCGTTGTAGTTCTTGGATTCAGGATGTAACCAGTGTGAGTAGATCCAAGTGAGAAAGTTTGTGGTTATCGCCCCTGGTCATTCCATTTCCTAAAGAATGGAGAAACACTGTTGCCTAGGCCAGAAGGGAGTCACCACAGTGATCTTTGGGGAGTCTTCCTGAATATTCATAATGACCCTGCACATTAGCAGAAAGGGTAGAAAAGTCAGTTTTGGATGCCAAACATTTCAGGCACATTCCTGTCCATGGAAAAGAAAAGGCATCTGACTTTCAAGCCTTCTTGCATGGAGTCCTGAAGAAGAATTTCACCAATTGACTGTTGTGAGTAGAGGTAGAAAGCTCTATTTGAAGAGTTACTCACAGGTGGATCAATTCTTGGAACATCCCCGATTCAGTAGAGGGTCTTATTCTGGTCCTGCTCAGCTTTTCTGTCACACATTTTTGCTCCAACAGCATGTAAGATTCCTGTAGAGTTCTGAAAAGCTATCTCTCAGGCTACCATGGCTAGTCTGCACAGGGAGTGAGATCTGGGTCCCCCTTGCTCATTTATATACTACATCACTTTGGCATTGTCTGTAAGCACTTCCAGAGGTCCAAGGGACCATAAACGTTTGAAAGCATTTATAAGTGCCAAAGTCTCTTACATTTATGTGTGATGATTTGTCTTTTCTTTTCCAAAGACCCTGCACATTCATCCCCATAGACACTGCTAACTGAGGTGTCTATTCTGACTAAGCTGGGAGTGAGAGAGAGAAAGATGGGAGATCTTGAGTCTGAAAAATTTGATTGTCTCCACCAAACAAATCTCCCTTTTCACAAAGGCAAAACTGGAATATGAAATGTCAGGGGATTATTGATATTGAGATCAAACAAATTTCAAGTACCAATGTTTTTTATGTACAGCCTAACACTTGGTATCATGAGAATCAGGGATGCCATGAGACCCAGAATCCTGGGGAACTCCACTTATAACACATTAATCTCAGTGGATAAACTCAAGAACAGTTCAGATATACTTCTTCTTGAAAAAAAATGACCTTTGAACCAAGGTATCTAGGAAACACCCCAGGAAAACAATCCTGCGGGAATAAGTCAGACAACACTAAGTTTTCCTGGACCCCTAATCTGTGTAAGACATCCCTTACCCATGTGAGAGAGTCCAGACACTTTGAAAAAGGTTTTATAAAGATAAAGTCATCTAAATAAGGAAAAATAAGAATATGTTGCAGTAGGCTATCACAAGATCTAAATGCTTTGTGAATACCCTTGGAGCAGTGGACAGATCAAAGGGTAATCCATAGAACTGAAGAAACATCTGAAATCTGGATTTACAGGAATGCAATGATATGCATGCTTTAAATCTAAGGATACTAGAAAACTCAAATTGGGAACAAGAGATAATAATTTGTGAAGTGACATTTCTGAACTTGAGCTTTATCACAAACAAGTTAAGAAATGAAAGGATCCATAACTGATGTCCAAGAAGCTCTTTTTCTTTGACGCCAGAAACATTTTTGAATAAAACCCTTCTTCTAACTGTGAAGGAGGAGGAGAAAGGGACAGCTTCTATCACTCAGTGGGAGAGCATATGCTGAATGACAGTACGGAAAGGAAGACTTTTCATCTGACAGGTGAAGAGGAATCCCTCAGAAAGGAGGGAGACTCACTCTCAAAACCCATCTGTTATCAAAAAGACAAAAGGAGGTTCAGGCTTTCTGGAAGGATTTGCCGGGGTGGGAGGGACGTCTTGCAAACAGTCATCCACACTTAGACTGCCATTTGTTATAGAGGGTTCCTGCTTTCTTTTGGGAATGACTCTACCATTTGTTAAACATTTGCTTACCAGCATCTTGCCGGGTCTGTTTATTTTGCTTTTTATTTTTTTTTAAAGTTGTAGAGGGAGCATTAAATCAGTTGGAAAGCTGAAAATCTAAGAGATCCTTTTCATCAGTTTACCACTGACATCAACATTTTTATGGACTTGTGCAACAAAAAGGTCAAAACTAAGTCTCTATCCAAGGGAGAATTCAAAATTTCATTTTTATACATGTTCCAGGGGATTTAGCAGAGAGCCCAGCAAGCCTCCTCAGAACAGATCTAGTGGCAGCAACCCTGACAGTGGCATCAGCAAAATCATAAGCACATTTCTTGTGGGATGCCACTTGAGAAACAGAAGCAAACAAATTACACAAAACAGATTTCTCTTCAGAAGAGGAAACAGATGACAATATAATATTTTCAAAAGAGGCAGGCATAAATATGAGCTAGGCAGCTGACAATTGTAAAAAACAAGTGTTGCATAAGAAAACACTCATTTCTAACTCTATTAAATGCCTTCCTATCCTTGTCAGAAGGAGAGGGATTAGTATTAACCAAATATTTAACAGCAGCTGGGTATACTAAAGAAATAGCTGATGGGTCTGATCTGTTAAGAGTAAAAAATTTTAAAAGACTGAGGAACCTTAAACAATCTATCTGCTTTCTTGGGGTAGTAGGCTGGCTATCAGGCAAAATACAGGCTGTGACAAAAAATTCCTCCAAAGCTAAAGAATAGGTGGAATATTTTCTTAGGGACTGAAAATTAGGATTGTTTTCCTACTGAATTAACCAATTCATTTGGGAAATAGTTTCTGAGAAAGATCATTCAAAAGGGCTGGCCAAAGTCTCAGTCTCCTCAAAATGAATAAAAAAACTGGGGAGAGAAATCAAAATCTGTCCTTTCACAATCATTTTGAAGTTCAAAAAAGTACAGTTTTGTACCTACCATAAATGTAGATGTTCGAAGATCCACATTGCTGCAGTCCTGACACTTGGGTAGTCCGCTGTCCCAGTCGGCCCGAATACCAAAGTATAAGGCTGATGTCGGTCAAGGCGCATTAGTCTGACGTCAGGACGTCAGGGTACAAATGCGCATGACCGACGTCATTTCCTCAGTCTTTTCTTGCCCCAGATGTCAGAAGACCCTAAAAAGATAAGGCCAAACCAAAAAACAACAACACACCAAACACCCCTGTACCAAATATATGTACAATATATACAAAGTAAGAAAGGTACAATCCCACCCACACAACCACCCCTAAACACAGAGGGGAAGGAGGGAGGGAAAATTGGACTGCAGCAATGTGGATCTTCGAACATCTACATTTATGGTAGGTACAAAACTGTACTATGTTCTTCATCTCACATTGCTGCAGTCCTGACACTTGGGTAGAATCCCAAAGCAGAGGTAAGGGAGGATGGCAAATCACAAAGAAGCAGGAGCTGACAACATGCCCTGTAAAATAGCAGTGGCAAAACCAGCCCTAGATTTAGAGTAGAGAGGAAGGTGATAATGCTTAGAGAAAGTATGCACTGAACTCCAAGTAGCTGCCTCCAAAATGTCCTTAGTTGCCACCCCCCTTAGAAATGCTGTTGAAGTGGCAGTAGCCCTAGTGGAATGAGGCCTAATCCCAGCTGGAATCTCCTTGCCATGATGGGAGTAACAGAAAGCAATGCAAAACCCAATCCACTTAGAAATAGTTTGTTTTGACACAGGCTTGCCCTGAGAACTCAAAGCAAAAGAAACAAACAACTGCTGAGACTGCCTGAAATCCTTAGTCCTGCTTAAATAATAACGCAACTGCCTGTGTACATCTAAAGTATGCAAAATCTTTTCCCCCTTATTTTGAGGATCTGCATAAAAAGTAGGCAAATGAATAGTTTGGTTTAAAGCCACACTAGAAACCACTTTAGGCATAAAGGAAGGATTAGTACGTAAAGATACCCTATCCTTATGAAAAATCAGGAAAGGCTCAACTGCCATAAGGGCCTGCAATTCAGACACCCTTCTTGCAGAGGTAATGGCTAACAAAAAAGCAGTCTTCCATGACAAATATTTCAATTCAGCAGAAGCTGCAGGCTCAAAAGGTTGTAGAGTGAGTTTCTCCAACACAAAATTGAGGTCCCAAGCAGGAGTAGGAGCTCTACGTGGGGGTCTTATATTCTTTGCCCCTCTAAGAAATTGCTTGAACAAAGGATGAGAAAACAATGGTGGGTCACAATCATAGTGAGCTGAAATTGCTGCAGCATGAATCTTAATGGAAGAGAAAGACAAACCTTTGTCCAATAACTCAGTAAGGTATTGAAGAGCCACACTCAAATTTGGCTCAGAAACATCCAAATCCTTTGCTGCACACCAAAATAAAAATCTCTTCCATTTCCCTGCGTACACTTTCCTTGTACTAGGTCTTCTGGCTTCCATAATCACATTCAAAACCTGTTGAGGAAGCTGAGACCTGCTATGGTTCAAAACAGAATATGCCAGGCTGTTAGATGAAGCGAGTGAAGCTTGACATTGAGTAGATGCCCGTCCTTCTGAGACAATAGGTGTGGAATCAAAGGTAAGGGCCATGGAGGCTTCCTTACCAGACTCCTCAGCAATGGGTACCAGTGCTGTCGAGGCCAATCTGGAGCTATTAAAATCATCCTTGGCTTGTCCTGTCTGACCTTTAGGAGTACCTTTGGGAGGAGAGGCAGAGGTGGAAAGGCATACACATGAAGATTTTCCCAACTGAAAGAAAGAGCATCCACTTTCCAGGCTGTGTGATGAAACCTTTGTGCAAAACTTTGGCAGCTGGTGGTTTAGTGGAGAAGCGAACAGATCTATGTCTGGAGTTCCCCATGACACTGTCAATGTCTGAAATACATGAAGATCCAGTTTCCACTCGTGGGGATCCATGATTTGCCTGCTTAACACATCTGCTAAGGAGTTCTGTGCTCCTGGCAGAAACCTTGCTTGAAGATTCAGTTGCAAGCTTAACGCAGTCTCCCACAAAATCATTGCTTGCCTGCATAGAGGATAAGAATGTGTTCCCCCTTGTTTGTTGATGTACCACATGACAGTTGTGTTGTCTGTTAGAATCAACACCTGCCCTGGAAGAAGTAAATCCTTGAAAGCCAGTAATGCAAACTGGACTGCTAACATCTCCTTCAAGTTGATATGTAGATGCCGCAGTCTGGCAGGCCACTTGTCTTGTATCCACTTTCCATTCAGATGAGCTCCCAAAGCTGTGTCTGAGGCATCTGTCGTTAGAATCTGACTCGCCTCTGGCCGGGTCACAGAGAGTCCCTTGTTTAGGTGACATTCCTGAGCCCACCACAAAAATTCCTTTTGAATGCAAGGTATTATTTGAATGACAGTGTCCAAATCCTGGCAGTGCTGTGTCCATACATTTTTGAGATACCATTGTAGCTTCCTCATATGCAGTTTGGCATTGGGAAGTACCAGAATACAAGATGCCATGAACCCTAAGGCTTGAAGGACTGTCCTTGCAGTCAGCCCGGACTGATGAGATAGTTGATGGAAGTAAAGAGAAAGATTCTTTTGTTTGTCCGGGGTTAAAAGGCCATCTGGGTTGCTGTATTCAGTCTCACACCCAGAAAGCACATGTCTTGAGAGGGTACTAGACTGGACTTTATTTCGTTCACAGAATACCCTAGGCATCTTAGCACTGCTATCACATATTCCAAATGCTGAAGAAGCACGTCCCTTCCTTGAGCCAGAATCAGGCAATCGTCCAAATAAGGATAGATTTGTATTCCTTTTAGCCTGAAGAAAGCTATCACTGGAGCCAGAACCTTTGTGAACACTCTGGGCAGTAGATAAGCCAAAGGGCAATGCAGAGAACTGATAATGAGAATTCCCAGCTCGAAAACGCAGAAACTTCCTGCAATTTAGTCTGATAGGAACATGAAGGTAAGCTTCCTTGAGATCCAAAGTTACCATCCAGTGATCTTTGCCCAGCAGAGGTAAAAGCTGTTGTAACGTCAACATTTTGAACTTGGGAATGTCCAGATAAGTGTTGAGGATAGACAGATCCAAAATTGGTCTCCACGTGTTCCCCTTTTTTGGTACTAGGAACAGGCGAGAATAAAATCCTAGGCCCCTTTCTGGCACAGGAACCGGCTGAATGGCCCCTATTTGGAGCAACAGAGAAATTTGCTTGTGAGCCTCTTTCCTTTGTTGAGGAGGAATGTCTGGCATGCCCTTGAAAGGAGGCAAGGTATGGAAATAAAACCTGTAACCATGGTGAATGATATCCAATACCCATCTGTCTTGGGTAATTAAACTCCAGTTTTCTTTGAAAAGTGCCAACCTTCCTCCCAAAGGTGCTGCCAGACGAGAAGATTCTGGCAGCTGAAAAGGCAGGTCATTGGGTCTGTTTACGAAAGGACTGACCCCTGCCCTCACCAGAAGACTGAGCAGGGGAACTCCCAGTTCTAGGCCTAAAAGAACCTTGAGCTCTGCCCCTACCACGTCTAGACCTACCCCTAGACTGGGAATCATAAGCAGGATATGTCCACCCCTTGGCAGGCCAATTTCTACTAAACTTCGGAGGCTGAACCTGCAAAAAATCTTTAACAGTCTGCATAGACTTAGCCTTGTCTTCCATTTTCTTTAGAACTGCTTCCACAGGCGAACCAAACAACACATCAGATTGTAAAGGAGCATCTAAAATTCTTGTCTTCACATGCTCAGCTAAATTCTGATCCCTCAGCCAGGCGTGCCTGCGAAGAACCGAACCAGTGGCAGCCACCCTCGAAGAGGCCTGCACAGCATCAAAACCACATTGCAAAGAATGCTTACCCACCTGTTCAGAAACATGAACTAAATCCTGCAACTCTTTACATTCAATACCTTCCACCAAAGCATCTACCTTAGACTTTAATTGTGAAAGGAGATAATTTTGGTATTTCAACATGTGAAACTGGCAATTCAAAGCCCTCATGGCCAAAGTGGAAGAAGTATACACTTTCTTACCCCATCTATCCAAAGCCCTTGCCTCTTTATCTGGAGGAACAGGATTTTTAACAACAGAAGCCTTAACACCTTTAGGCCCCTGTGAAACAGTTTCTGGGTCTGCCCTAGGACTCTTAAAAAGATACTTATGAGCTTCAGGCACCCGATAATATCTATCCGGTTTAACTGGAGCAGGAGGCAAAGAATCAGGGTTCAGAGAAGCCTCTGCAAAAACATCCTCCACCACATCTAGAACAGGAGGTATAGCTAAAGGCCTATGCTGGGGTAGAAACAAAAATTCCCTAAGCCTTTTCCTGGAATCAGAGAAATCCTGACCTTCCCATTTAAAATGCTCCCTCATGGAATGAAGAGTCTCAGAAAATGAAAAATCCTCAGGAGGAGAAGCAGAAGGAGTAGAATCATCTACATCAGAATCAGAGTAAGGGGAATACTCCTGCAAGTCTTCAGCCGAAGACTCAGAAACATCCGAACACTGCTCAAAACTCCCCAGCTCAGGTTCCACCCTAGGCCTCTTATCAGGAGGGGGCATAGAACCTCTAATCATTGTAATCAAATCTTCTGCCATCTTAAGCATATGCTTCTTAGGTACAGACCCTGAAGAACTAGGAGTAACACCTGAAACAAAACCTGGCCTGCCCCTGGGAGAAGCCTTGGAAACAGCAGGGGAGGGCCTAACCACCTTAGGAAGGGAGGGAAGAACAGCTACCTGAGAAGCCCCTTCCGCCTGGCCTACCTCCTGAGAGGTCACATCTTGCAGTAATAAAGTCTCTCCCTGGGATTCCAAAGAAATTTCTGGCTGAACCTCTGGCTCCACCGAGCCCTCTAAAGAACCGACGTCTGGTACGGACGGTTCTTCCAGCCTAGGCTTTGCTGTTTTGTCCTTGCGCTTTTTAGATGAAGCGGGCGTCGGAGCATCCAACGGCATTTTATAATTACACCGCTTCCCAAAAACTAACCTGGCACAATCTAATCTTCTCTTTATAGTGCGTTTGTTAAATCTAGCACAAGAGCGACAGCCAACAACGTCGTGCTCAGGCCCTAAACAAGGTATACACAAGGTATGGTAATCCCTATGAGGTATCTGTTTCCCACAAGAAATACAGTTATTCACTTTTTCTGACATCCGGTAAAATACTGAGGCAAGAAAAAACCAAAATATTCCCCAACGGGGTACTTAGCCAACTCGGATTCGGTCTGAAACTCCGACTTCGGAAAATCTCAGAACGCCAACCTGCACTTGCAAAACTGCTTCTGCATCGGACCATGCGGCAAAAAAGACTGAGGAAATGACGTCGGTCATGCGCATTTGTACCCTGACGTCCTGACGTCAGACTAATGCGCCTTGACCGACGTCAGCCTTATACTTTGGTATTCGGGCCGACTGGGACAGCGGACTACCCAAGTGTCAGGACTGCAGCAATGTGAGATGAAGAACATCTTGAATCTCTTCAGGAAAATGGATCTTTTCTTCTTTTTATCAGAAACAGTCATGCTACAAGGGTCATAAGCCTGAACTAAACCCTGACCTAAGCCAAATAAATTACCTGTGCAGAGTAACTCAGATAGGAGAAGACGTATGTCTTAAGTTTTTGTTTCTTTTTGACAGAAATTTCTTATGTAAACAAACCCACTTTTGCAAGGGAAACCTCCCTAGGAACAAGCACAGCTTTCTGGCTACGCACAACGGCAGTCGCTTCCTCTTCTCCTAGGACCAACAATGGTATCTCTCTCTCTCTCACCCATCTAACCTCAGTCACTGGTGACTGTAGGGACTATACCACTGTGAGCCAAGAGGAAAAAGATTAATGGTTTTAAGAACCAGTTGTGGCAACAGCAGAATCATCCATCTGCAGCCGAAGCACTTCAGCAGCCTGCTGTAACAGCAAAGGTTGTTCAGTAATTTTCTAATTTTTGAGGATGGAAGAAGGAAGAACCAAAGAACTGGTAGTCTTTTCTCCTCTGGCTAAGCAGGAAAAGATGCCCGATTCCCAAATGGGTGATTAGTAAAAGTAACTTTTTCTCTGTAAAAACACAGTAAAAACCACTTCTAACACTACCCCCACCTCAAAAATAAAATAATACAACTTTTATTTCTGAAAAGCAGTTTAAAATTATTAAAAGTCATGTCACCGTCATTTACAATACCTTTTCCAAGCTTTAAAATTAATATTTCACAGAAAAAGAACAATTTATATCTAAAAATGTAATGTGGAATTTTTTTCTTCAAAGGGAAGTTATCTGCCCAGCACTGGAATAGCGCTAGCCAGATGTTAATCCTTGAAAGTCAGCAAGAGGAGTACTATTCGGCAGCAAGAATGCTCTGAAGGGCTTGGCATTCAAACCTGATTTATTAGTCAGCTGAACTCAAGCAGACTAATGGTTTGGTAAAGTGGAAAGTGCCTTGAAGTTTTAGAAGCTCTCTTTCTGTTATACACTTAGCCGGATATAACACTTATAGCTAAGGTTACTGCAGCAGTGATCATAATGATGAACATCTGGTGTGTTATTCTAAAGCAGTGGATTATGAGAACTATAAGTGGGGTTTAGTGGAAAAGATTTCTGTGCCAAATGGTTTTAACACCTGCACTACTAATTTCAACTATTCCTGCAGCTGTATCCCTACAAATCAAGATTCACTGCTTTCATGACGGCAAACTTTGTTAGCTCTGCGGCATGTAGAGATAAGGCCCCGAACATGACACAAACAACCTGGGTCTAGACAGCTGCCAAGCAGTTAAAGATGTTAGCGGAGTACTGTGGAAATGGTGGCCAATGCCAACTCATCCATCCTGGGAAGAGGAAGGTAGACGCCCATCCACTGCAGTACTGGCAGTAAAAGAGGAGCACCGACTATGTACCAGCACTAACCAAGCAACATATTTCTTTGCCATAGCCAAGGACGGTACATGCAAGGACACATGCATGACTCAGCTACCAGTAGTGTGGCAGCCTTGCTCGTTTAAACTGCTGTTGGACTAAAAGTCTATGTGGAAAAAATCAGGCTTGTCAAGGATTATATTACTGCAGGTGTTGACCTGTATAGTTCCTCAGTCTGGACAACAACCCATTCTCAGCCTTCTAGCCATCTGGGATCGATCCTTAGTCTTAGCAGTAAACTCAAGTCTTTGCTAGAGGAATAAAAAAAGGCTTTACTGATGGTCACAGTGACCTGTAGAAATAACAATTCAGTTCAAGTAAAAATAGTATTAAAATAAATCAGTAATACATAGTGCCAGCAACACTTTTTGCAATTTTGTATTAGTGTCCATATAACAGTAAATCAGTACTCCGTTATCAGTTAATCAGGTGTGTCCATAATAAATTTACACTGCATGGGATAAAAAAGCCTAATGTACTAAGATACATGGGACAGGTAACCCATTTGCCTCTGCAGAATGAAAAACCAATGGCAAATGCATGCATTTACAGGATTACATTTTTGCAACATTTCACACATTTGTTTAACCTCCCAAGCATTTACAATTATGAAATGTTAGGAAATCTTGTAGTACCTTATTGGTCTTTAAGATATTGGCATGGAACCAAGCAGGTAAAGCATGCAACCACAGATATGCATAAGAACGAATAGCAAACAATGGAGAATATTCCCATGTCTGGAATCCTTTACCATACACAAGGTAGTGTGTCTAGAATAAAAGAAAAAAACAGAGAAACAATTAAAGATAAAAATGACGTATTTTCAGATTGTGTTAGGAAGAAGTGATCAAATGTAGTCCAAAGAAGACTTTAATGCTAAGCTGAAAGAAAATATACCATCATCAAACAAGCTACATAAGTAAACAGGGAAATACAAATATTTCAAGAATTAATGAAAAGAAAGTCCATGTTTCAAAAAAGGAAGCGCAGTTTAGACTACTTAGTTCGCACACACATTATTTTAAAAGGTCAACTTTCAGAGAAATCGGTCGATAATAAAACTAGCTGCATATTTTGTATGTTCTATGCAATAGAGAAAAAGAAGTTATGTACTCACCATAACGTTCCATGTTGGTAGTCCATCTCACCCTTCATTTTTACATATGGGTTTGGAGCCGATCTTTGGCTCTGACTCGGCCGATTTACAAGCTCAAAGACTTCTGGTTGGCTCGTGGCTAAGCAGGTATCCCATAGTGCACCAGTACAAACCTCAGATCTTGTTTGCTGCTCACTAGAAGAAATAACCATAACAGACAAACCAATACTAAAGGGTCTCCAACCAGAGACAACCAAATTATAATTATTATTATCTCCAGATCTTCCAGAATGGGGGCAGGAGGGCGGGTTGGTAAAAATGAAGGGTGAGATGGACTACCAACATGGAAAGTTATGGTGAGTACATAACTTCTTTATGTTGTGTAGTCCAATCTCACCTTCATTTTTACATATGGGGCAGCGTCCCTAGCGCCTTATTCTTGGGTGGCTCACTGGAAAATACGCCTAAGCACCCCGGAGCCAAAGGATGCTCTACCCCTGGAAGCTAAATCCAATTTGTAACGTGTAATAAAAGTATGAGGGGTAGCCCACGTAGCTGCTGCACAAATATTATCAAGTGGGACCCTGGCTTGAAAGGCTGCAGAGGTAGACAGCGACCTGGTAGAATGAGCCTTGATCCTGCAGGGTAAAGGTCTGCCCTCTGAACTGTAGATAAAGGCTATGCAACTGGAAATCCAGTTAGATAGTGTCACTTTAGAAACTGGTAAGCCCAATCTGGAGTCAGAAAAGGAAAAGAATAGTTGATCTGATTTCCCTAAATCATTGGTCGCTGTAAATAAAAAAAACGTAGTTGTCTATGAACGTCCAGCTGGTGAAAACGGTATTCAGCTGCATTACAGTGATTAGGGAAGAAAACTGGGAGTTCTATGGATTGATTTAAGGTAGCAGGGGAACAAACTTTGGGGACTTAGAAGGGATTAGTACGCAGTGACACCCTGTCTTTGTGAAAGATCAAATAAGGTGGCTTAACAGACAAGGCTTGTAGCTCCGATACCCATCTAGCTGACGTGATAGCTACCAAAAACAAAGTCTTCCAAGACAAAATTTTCAATGAAGATGAGTGGGAAGGTTCAAACGGGGAAGAAGTCAGTTTGGACAACACAAATTTTAAATCCCAAGAAGCCACAGGTTCTTGCAGTGGTGGTCTCAATAGAGTCGCTCCTTTCAAAAAGGTCTTGCATAGCTTATGAGACATTAAATTGGTATCCGGAAACCCTAAGTGAAAATGAGAAATTGCCGCCAACTGGACTCTTGATAGTGGCAGCGGCAGATCCTTGCTGAAAAAGCTTGAAGAGAAATTCCAAAATCACAGGGATAGAAGCAGTGTAGGGATCTACATTCATTTTCTGTGCACAAATAGAAAATCTTTTCCATTTACTGCCATACAGCCTCCTAGTTGAAGGTTTATGGGAGGACATAAGAATATGTGATACTGAGGATGATACATCATGAAGCCTGACTAGGGATGGACCTGGAGCAGCCATGCTGTCAATCTGAAGGTGTGGATTGAGGGATGTAGCGAACCTGACATGTGAGTCAACAGATCTGGAGCTGGGTCCAGGATCCAAGGATCATCCAGGAGAAGATGCTCGAGGAAGGGGAAATAGACCTGACGAGGCCAGTAAGGAGCAATGAGGATCAACTTGCTTCCCAGCCGACTGGCTTTCGGAATCACTTTGGAAATGGAGGAAAGGCATACAGAAGTCCCATGAGCCAATCATGAGCCAGAGCATCTCTGGGTGTCTTCCCCGGAGGGGGAATGAGGGAAAAATAGCTGCTGCATTTGGCATTGACTGGACTGGCAAAAAGGTCACAGCAAGGCTGTCCCCATTTTCGGAAAATCTGTTGCGCTGTTTCCTGTTTCAGAGACCACTCGTGAGGCAGTAGAATTGCCCGGCTGAGCTTGTCGGCTATCACATTAGTCATCCCTGGAATGTGCATTGCAGCCAGAAAGCGCTGGGAAGAAATTGCCCATTCCCAAACTCGCATGGTCTCTCGACAGAGTGGGTAAGATCTGGTACCGCCCTCTTTGTTGACATACCAAACTACTGACATGCTGTCTGATTGCATTGCAATAGTCCCTAGAGGAAGGAGGTCTTGAAGTGCTTGCAATGTCAGGAGCACCGCCCTCATCTCCAGAACATTGATATGTAGGTGAGCCTCGTGTTCTTGCCATGTGCCTTGGACAGTCCTGCCGAGATAATGCCCCCCCCACCTGATCTGGGACGCATCCATGGTCACAGTGGCAACGGGTTGGGCAGGAACAAGGGGAGCGCCCATGATCAACTGGTTGGGAGCTATCCACCAAAGAAGGTTCTTCTTGTATGATTCCGTCAGCAGGATAGGATGACTAAGCAGAAGATATTGGAAGGACCATTGGAAAGACAGAAGCCACCGGAAAATTCTCATGTGCAACCTGGCTAATGGTGCTAATAGAATGGTGGGTAGTGGCCTTAGGTCTACTGGTGCCCTAGGCAAAAGGGTTCCACAGCGCCCCCCACCACACCACTCGGTGCCCCCATCCTGGTCTACTTACAGCAAATAAATACTGGAAAAGTGCCCCTGCTAAAGCGGCGCCCTAGTCGGCCGCCTAGTTGTCCTATGCCTAAGGCCGGCTAAGCCATAGTCCTGAGGAAATGAAGAACCAACTTTGCTTTGACCTTCCGCAACGGGAAAAAACGTTGAATTTGAGAGATTAAGTTTTGTTCCCTTTCGAGGGGGAGACGAGCTGTCATGTTTTCTGTGTCTACCTCTGCGCCATTAAAAATCACAGATTGAGAGGGCAATAATGCAGATTTTTCCCATTTTTACAATTTATGGAGATCCCTAACTGAGCACAAAGTTGAATAGTGGCGTCCCTGTTTTGGAGGAGTAGATGCCTGGTGGTAGTGGTCAGGAGCCAGTCGTCCAAATACGGAAACACCTGGAATCCCCGACGTCTCAGGTGAGCTGTCACTACTGCCATGCATTTGGTGAACACCCTGGGGGCTGTGGTGAGACCAAAGGGCAGAGCATGAAACTGATAGTGACTGGCTCCCAGCCTTAAGCATGGATGGCTCCTGGATGCCTTGTCCATTTTTATATGGGAGTAGGCGTCTTGGAGATCTAGAGAGCACATCCAATAGTCTTTCCCTAACAACGGGAGTATAGACTGCAGTGTTACCATCTGAAACTTGTCCTTCTTCACGGATTCGTTTAATGTGCTGAGGTACAATATTGGTCTCCAATCTCTGGTTCATTTTTGGTACTAAAAAAAACCTGGAGTAAGTTCCGGATCCTATCTGGTCTGCTGGGACGGACTGGATGACTCTTTTTAAGAGCAACTTGTTGATCTCCACAGTTGCCTGATCCCTGAGATTGGGTGGTACATCTGGGATTTTCTTGGGAACAAACGGGAAAAGGGTATGATATAGCCTCTGGTAAAACCTCTTTGAACACACTTGTCTTGAGTGATATTTAGCCAGGCTTCTGGATACAAAAAAATACGACCCCCGACCAGCCCCAGAGAAACGCAAGTCGGGCCCCATATCAGGAGTGCTGATAAGGCCATCCCCGAAAGGAATCACGACCTTGCTGGTATTGCGGATCGCCCCTGCCTCTAGGGCAACGTCTCCCATTTCCCCCTCCTCCTCTGCCTCTGAAGGAGGGTTCACCCTGTGTGTCCAGGAAAGACCCTCTGGGACTTTTTGAACCACATTTTACCGCCCCTTTGACCTTTGGAGTATGGTCGAGAGGGAACAGTAAAACGTACTCCCACGGCAGAAAGCATCTTTCCTTCTTGCTCACACCGAGTGAGTGTATCCTTCACCTTAGAACCAAACAATGAGGAACTATCAAATGGGGCATTGGTGAAAGTAAACTTGAACAGTCCCGCAAAATTACACAAGTGCATCCAGGAGTGACGCCTCTGGGAAACTCCTGAACCCGCTGCTCTACTCGCTCCATCAGCAGCATAGGAGATAAACTGCATGGAGGAGTTAAATATAGAATTCAAGGTGGACAACTGAGCAGAAATCTTGTCAGGGACTCCCTCAGTACACGCACCTTGTATAGAACTCCCTAACTCCTTGAGGAGATCCCTCTGCAATCTTGTGAAGTGAGTGAGCTAGTTTAACGATTGAAGGGTAAATGCCGCTGAACTAAAGATATGCTTCCCAAATCTGTCCATCTGTCGAGAATCCTTGTTTGGCGGATGAACAGAGGAAGAAGTTTCCACCAGCTCCTTGTTTGTGGCCACCGCCACCACCATGGCATCTATGGGAACGCCCTTAGGCAAAAACTGTTTACCAGGAGGGGCAGACAGAAACTTATTAGGTCTCCTGGGGACTGGCTCCACAGCATTAGGAGTATCCCACACCTTTCAACTAACTTGATCCATCAGTTCATCAAAAGGTGGAGACACCCAAGAGGCAGAAAGTTGAGACCCGAAAGCCTTCAGGTACACCGACTCCTCATCAGAAGGGTTGACAGTGGGCCAGTCACACCTCTGCTTAAGGATCTCCAGGATGTCCACAAAGGAGATATCATCAGAGGACGACTTGGGAGACCCTTCCGACTCCTCGAGGTCAGTGTCCAATGTCAAAGACTCATCCTGGGAGTCAACATGCTTCCTCTTACGTAACCTCTTATGGGGCGGCTCCTTGAAAGGACATTCTGGGGAGGCCTTGGAAGAGTGAGGACCACCAGCTGATGGCTCCTGAGGCTGAGGGTCTCTGCTGTCTCTGGAGAGAGTAGGGGCTGAGACTGAAGTGGGTGCTCTCGGGGGAGAGTGTTGGTACCACTGGTAGGAGCTGGAGAATGAGACAGCATGCTCATCATTTCAAATGCCAACCTCTGAAGACCTCCACTGCTCCGAAGAGACAAGGGTTGACATCGGAGCCAGAGCAATCGGCTCCGAGGTGGATGCAGGGCCCGAGCTCACCCTGGCGGACGCACCGAGAGGAAGACTCAGAACCGAAGATAGATTCCAACCCTCCCTGTCGACGCCGACTGGAGAGCTTCGGCCCCTGGACACGAAGGACAGCACCAAGCGTGTCGGAGCCGAACCTAGCTCCAAAGCAGCGACAAAGGGAGCAGGAACCAATAGTTCCTCCGGTGGCACCAAGCACTCCGGCTCCGAAGGGCCAACATGGCTTGGAGGAGGAATTGCAGACAAGGACCTGGAGGGACTGGAGAATTCAGTAACATGGAAACTGGCGGGGAATCGACAGACCGGCTCCAAGAAGCAGATGCAACAGCTGATTCAATCAGTTCAGAGATCTGCTCCAAAACACTTGGAACCGACTGACACCATAATGGTGCTCTCCTTCAGCTCCGAAGGCTGTGGAGTCGAGGAGGCAGGTTTTGACTGTTTAGGAGGCAGCTCCAAGACACCAGCCGGTGCCGGAGAAGGCCTTTTTGAAGACTTAGATTTGCCAGACTTGGAGGAAGTCAAAGAACTGGATAGAACTTCCTCAAAGGATGGTTTTAGTAGACCCTTGAGTATAAGCTTGTTCTTTCCCTCCTGTAACACCCTAGGAGAGAAAGCATGGCAGAACAAGCATGATTCCTGCAAGTGGATGGCCCCTAAACAGTAGACACAGCTACTGTGGCCAGATGGCCCCTAAACAGTAGACACAGCTACTGTGGCCATCCGTTAAAGACATCTTTTGGGAGCATTTCATGCACTTCTTAAAACCCGAAGGTTTGTGCTCCTTACTCTCTTTAGACATTCCACACACACGCAACACCCAGGAAAGGAGGAAGAAGAAGAAGAAGGGGAGAGGACTAGGTCCTCTAACTCAAATGGGCCTAGCACTGTGGAACAGAAGGCTAGGTCTTCTAATTTAAACAGACCAGACAAAGGAAAAACTCACGCACACAGAAGCTGTAATGACTATATTTAGTAAGAATTTAAGGAATAGCTAGCGTACTAGGGAAGGAACTCCAACTCTAAGTAATTAACAAGCAGATCCTGCCAAAAATACAATCTCTGAAGAAACTAAGCTGACTGTCAAACCAAGAACCAATAACGGTCAGAAATAACAACAGGAGCCCCTGTTAACTACCAGCGGAAAACCGCCAAAAACTAACACTCTACCGATACAGAAAAACATGGTGCAACGGCGCCTACAAAGAATCTAAACTGGCACACAGGATACCAGACTAACAACAAGTTTAAACTAAGATTGCACCAAAAGGGCACAGAACGCAACTGCCTAGGATAATAGCAACCCTAACAACACAATAATAACTCTAATACTATATTTAAATAGAAAAGAATTTGACACTTAGCCAGAGCCAAGAGAAGCACAACTGAACTTGTCGACGGGGCAAATGAGATCTGGGGTTTGTACTGGTACACTACGGGATACCTGCTTAGCCACGAGCCAACCAGAAGTCTTCGAGCTTGTAAATCGGCAGAGTCAGAGCAGAGGATCGGCTCCGAACCCATATGTAAAAATGAAGGCGAGATTAGACTACACAACATCAATCTTTGCACACATATTTTCAATGTACAGATAATGTTTACTTACAAGAACAATGACAATATTTAGCCTCTTGCAATAACTGAGGGGAACAACAAAAAGTCAGAATTAGTCTGTTTACAACAGTCTTTACACATTTCATGTTCCAAGAATATTCCTTCACCACAAAGTTAGCAAGAATAATAAGAAATGTACTTAAAGGTGCCAATCACAAGATTTCCATGTTTTTAATTTAGCAACCTACCACAGAAGCTCCTGTAACTCCACCAGTATCTCCTTATCGCAAACAGGGGAAACCCCAAACAGCTATTCCTTTCAAACCTGAGGGTTGTCTTCCAGAGTGCAAACTTCAAAGATATCTTCCAGACTGTAAATGGAGTTCCCTCAGAATTCCTTCCCATTCTCTTCTCTCTGCACTCAGAAGTTTGGAACCAGATTTTAGCAGAGGTAATGGCCCTGAAGCACCTGTACAGGCAGCTGATTCCCACTGGTGCCCTGCACCTCTCTTGTTTGCCTGTTTCCAACACATTCCCTTTTAAGGGGCAACCTTCCCTATATTACAGCTACCAAGATGCTTTTTCCCAGGCTCAGCAGTTAAAGTGGCACAGCCCCCCTTCCACTCCCCCCAGTGGAAAACCCTTTGCTCTTGCACCATCATCAGGTGTGTAAGCCCAAGCCAATTTGTTTGCATTTAAGTGACTGCAGCCTAGGCAGTTGTGAAGGGTCCCTACTCCAGGTCAGCAATCTAAAGTTTGACAGTTCAGTGGAACTGCCTCCTTTATGGAGAGGTATGGCATGGGAGATTTTCCATATAGTGGGTACAGTAGCTTCAGATATAGCTCTGTTGATCAAGATTGAGATGAGGTATGCTATGGTGTCAGCAGCCTTTTGCAGATAGTCTGCTGGGAGGAGGTCAGCAGCCAGGGTGGTGGGTTTCTTAAGTAGGGCATGAACAGGTTGGAAGGTAAAGTATGTTTGCGTACTGGGTTTGGCTACACTAGAATTAGAGTCATTGGGAATGAGTTGGCTGGCTAGAGACTGGACTGTCTCTGTGAAGAAGCTGTTGAAGTTATTAGCAATGTCTACTGGGGATTTTTGTTGGGAAGCTGAGCGGGGTGGAGTGGCCATTTGGCCTGGGTGGAGTAGTTTGTTTATTCCTGCCCAGAACTTTTGAGGTTTGTTTTGGTATTTTTGCAGTAGATGGTAGTAGTGGTTCTTTTTGTCTAAGGTTATGGATTTTTTGGTGTCATTACTTAGCTGTCTGAATCTTAATCAATCAAGTGGGGCTTTTATTTTTCGGTAGGTGGCCCATGTTTGTTTCTGAGTGAAATGTTGGTTTTGGTATCTTTGGGAAAGCCATGGTGCAATATTAACTTTGGTTCTAATAGAGCGGCTGGGAGCATGGGAGTTAAGAATAGCAAGTAATTTGGTGTTAAAGTATGCTACTGCTTCATCTAGGGGGAGACTTTTTGGTACTGACCAATTGCATGCCTTAAGTTCATTTTGAAACTTGGTGAGAATAAAATTCTTGTTGTTTCTTATTGTTCGATAGGTGGGCTGGTAGGATCAGTCTACTTTCAGCTTGATTACATAGGTGAGACAGTGGTCACTTAGGTCATCAGGCAAAGTGCCTAGTTTATAAGATTGAAGATGGGTATTGATGAGTATCCAGTCTAGGGTACTTTCCTTGTTATTGGGTTTTCCTGTCGTGGTGGGAGAGGTTATGATTTCAGTAAATCCATAGAGGTTTATGTGGGTTGTGGGGGTTTCACAAGAGTAAGTGTTCCAGTCAATGTTGAAATCCCCAAGAACAATTGTTTCTTGGTGGTAGTTAATGGATAACCAATATAAGAAGTCTTCTAAGGTTTCTGTGTTCCTCCCTGGGGTAAGTTAGACACAAACAATGTTTACATTTTTGTTTTTGTTAATCTGTAGTTTTGAGATAAGAATTTCAGCATTATTGAACTGGGGTCTTTGTTGGGTGTCTATGCTGACAGGGTAGACTTGTAATGTATGGCTACCCCACCACCCTTTCTGGTGGTACGGTATAGTCGAAACATACTATACCCTGGTGGCAGAATCTCAGGGTCCTTGGTGGCAGGCTTTAGCTTCAAACTTTCCACCCTTCTAGGGTTCTCTGATAAACATACACATTTAATCACTTACAACAATACAACCTAATATACATGCATACATTCTTTCCGTCCAATAGGACCTACTGTTGATGCATTTTTTAACACAAATAACTCTACAAATATATGTTTAACTCAAACATCTGTACAAATCAGTGTGATAGTCAAAAAACAAAATTCTTTACAAAACTCCAGCTAGCTATGCTGGCACATGTACACATGTACTGCCCTTCTCTTCATGGCACACATGGCACTACAACATATCATCACAATAGTGATGAATCCTGAAGTTAAAGAGTTCCAGTGATATAGTTTCAGGTTACAATCCTTCTTGTCTGTACACCCACTGCAGGCGGGCATGGCTTGCAATCAATACAAACTCTCTCCCGTAACAGTTAGTACCTGAGGGTGATGAGAGTCCATTTTATTGCAAACACTCTCTCTATATATACATATGGCTGAACAGCGTTCCCAGGATTGCTGAACTTCCAATATAATACACAGGATGTTCATTTCTTATAATGTGAGACAAAACTGTACCTATATGCTTACCTCAGAAGCATCTATGTGTACAGAAGACTGCGTGGAAACCACTTCTTAGTGTTTATAAGGACCAACGTTATACTGTTTCATATTTTTCAGCCTGTGGTTGCAACCCCTTGCTTATTGCTTTGCCTAAACAGTATTCTTCTGCTATGGCTAACTTGCACTTAAGCTAAGTTAGATTGAGTCCAGATTGAGGTATGGAATTTAAAATGGACTGAATTTCAGGGAGATGGCTTTCTTAGTTTCCATACAGGATTACTACATCACCAGGTAGGCTGCTGCATAAAATTTCATCCATCATCCTCTGGAATGTTGCAGATGCTCCACAGAGACCATAAGGCAAGAATCTATAATGGCAGAACCCATATGGTGTGCAAAACATTTTCTCTTTGGCTTCATGAGCTACTGGAATTTCCCAACTACCTTTTGCTAGGTCCAAGTAAATAGAGGCTTAATCTTGCCCAATTTCTCAATCTGTTTATACAGTCAGGGCATGGGATTACAATCAAATTTAGATAAGCCATTTAATTTCTGAAGTCGCTGCAAAATCATGTAGCATTATCATGCTTGCAAACCAGTACAATGAGAATATTCCACTCATTTTGGGATTGTTCTATGACCCCAAATTTAAGCATTTTTGTACCTCTTCACTTACTATTTGACATAGGATTCTGATATTTGGTATAGTTTTATATTTACCTTCTCACCAGGCCTGGTTTCTGTGTTGTGTTAGACTAAACAGGTTCAATCAGGCATTTCCAAGAAGACGTCCTTATTCTCTTTTTTGTTATAGACACATGGAGAACATCACACATCTTTTGAGGAGGACATGCTGTGAAGGTATTAACTTCGTCAAAAAATATAACTTAGTACGGAAACTTCAGTTTCTCTCCAATACTTTAGAATATATATATATATGTTATAACTGTTCCAGTTTCCTTTTCCTGGCTATCCCACCTAATAATTAACTTCAAAGGCACCTTGTCGCTTTGTAAGGCAGTTAGTTTCAGATGAATGAACGTTTGCTGCATTCTTTTACTATAGGCATTAAAGTTTTTAATATGTTTGCAGGTCTGAAAAAATACTCTGGTGCACTTTTAAACACTGTTTTCTCCTTCATTTCTTTTGCTGTATCTGGCAAGCCTTGGGGATGTCTGCCATACAGGAAGTCAGAAGGTGTGAAACTAGCTAAGGGTCGGGGCACTTCTCATACAATAAAGAAAAGTATGGCAGCAGTTGTCCCCAGTTCCTCACACTCTATTCAAAAGACTTTCACAACACAGACTTTTAAGCCTTTAAAATAAAAATACTCAACTTGGTGCATGTCAGTCTGACTTAGGATCTGCAACTTTAATTAGCAACGGGCATTTTATTAAACCAATTAGATGTCAGCAGACTCAGGAGTCACTTTGGGATACTCACTTTCCTGTGCTGTTAAGGAGTGCCCTTTTACACATACCTACACCAAAGACTTCTACAGTTTTACTTGCATCATTTAAGAGACATTCTAGTAACAGTTTCAAAATATGCATTCAGTCAGACATTTTGACCTCACCAGTCAAGTTATGAAACTTAAGGGACTGGCCCTCATGGGCAGCTCCAAACCTAGAAAAAATGTCCATTTCATACTTTGGTAGTTATGTACATCAGTATCCTCTAGGTCCATAAAGGCTTCCAGTAAGTCCCTGGTTAGATAAGGGGAGAATATTCTAGCCCACCCAGCTTGGTAACAGTTTTCTCTAACTACATACGTTTTTGAAAGCCACTAAATAAACCTCCACATTGTCTTCCATTCTGAGTTTTTTCAATAGTACACTCAATGAGTTTTAGGAGTCTATCAGCATAGCACATCTTGATTTGGCAATATTTGCCCACTCTTCCTTGCAAAAGCACTCCAAATCTGTCAGATTGCGAGGGCATCTCCTGTGCACAGCCCTCTTCAGGTCACCCCACAGATTTTCTATTGGATTTAGGTCTGGGCTCTGGCTGGGCCATTCCAAAATTTAAATTTTCTTCTGGTGAAGCCACTCTTTTGTTGATGTGGATGTACTCTTGGGGTCACTGTCATGTTGAAAGGTGAAATTCCTCTTCACCTTCAGCTTTCTAGAAGACGACTGAAGGCTTTGTGCCAAAGGTGACTGGTATTTGGAACTGTTCATAATTCCTTCCACCTTGACTAAAGCCCCAGTTTCAGCTGAAGAAAAGCAACACCAAAGCATGATACTGCCACCACCATGTTTCACTGTGCGGATGGTGTTCTTTTGGTGATGCAAAGTGTTGTTTTTGCGCCAAACGTACCTTTTGGAATTGTGGCCAAAAAGTTCAACCTTGGTCTCATCAGACCAGAACACATTTTTCCACATGCTTTTGGGAGACTTGATGTATTGTTTTGCAAATTTTAGCCGGGCCTGGATGTTTTTCTGTGTATGAAAAGGCTTCTGTCTTGCAACCCTAACCCCACAGCCCAGATACAGAGATTGCTGTCACATGTAGTACACCACCAGTAATTGCCAGAAATTCCTGCAGCTCCTTCAGCTGTAGGTCTCTTGGCAGCCTCCCTGACCAGTTTTCGTCTTGTATTTTCATCACTTTTGGGGGGACGTAAAGTTCTTTGCAACATCACTGTTGTCCCATATTTTCTCCACTTTTTGGTGACTGTCTGCACTGTGTACCATGGTATATCCAATGCTGTGGAAATTTTTTGTACCCTTCTCCTGACTGATACCTTTCAACAATGACATCCCTTTGGTGCTTTGTAAGCTCTCTGCAAACCACGGCTTTTGCTGTAACAGGCAACTGAGTAAATGTCAGGAAAATCCTACTAGGACAGCTGAACTTTATTTGGGGTTAATCAAGTCTCTTTAATTGATGGCGGGTGTGTATCCAAGAAGACTGGATGCTGTAATTAAATCAAAAAGTGCTTCAACAATATTATACGTTTTTTTTTTGTTTTTTTTTAATACATTTTTCCCCCAATAGATTTGTTTTTCAATTGAACTGTACAGGTTATATAGGTCACACTAAAGGTGGGAAAAGTTTTGAAATAAATTTATTGTGGTCTCATTTTTTTATATCACAAAAACCTGCCATTATAACAGGGGTATAAATACCTTTTATATCCACTGTATGCACAGTGGTGCAGTGGATAACATTATCACCTCAGAGCAAGAGATTTTCTGGTTTAATTCTTGGCTGTGGTGCCTTCTATGAGGAAACTGTATGTCCTTCTTAGCTTCAAGTGGGTTTTCACTGGGTGCTCTGGTTTCCTCAAACATTCCAAAGACATGCAGCAGGTGGACTGCACATTCCAAACCGGCCGTAGGTGTGAGTGTGTGTGTGTTTGGTATGGAAGAACAACCATGGCAGGGCTAGCCATCCAGCACTGTGAACCTTGGCTCTAGATGATTATCACTGCTCAAGTGACACCCTGACCCTAAGTGCAAAAACAGGAAGAAGGTGTTGTAGAAGGATGAAGTCTGAAACTCAAATGCATGTCATTATTTAATGACTTCAAGCCTCAATGATATGCCAGAAAACCACAAATTTTATGAGGAACTGGCTAACTGAGAGGTATGAGTGGCACAATATCTCACTTCAAATTTATTTCTCATTTTGCTTCTTTTTGATACATTATGTTTTTGAAAAGTGCAAAACCACATTCTGGAATGTTAAACCTTTCTGTCTTACCATGTGTCAGGTATGAGACATGAGTGACCAAAGCACATGCTTTTCTGAAGTACACTCCCCATCGTTTTTAAATTCTGGCACAGAAGGAGAACTGGTCATTAAAAAGGAGATGTATTTTATTTATTTAAATTTGTTTATCAGGGAAGTGTGACAAAGCCTATCATCAAACAATCAACAATCATTTTATTTATCTATTTCATTTTGAATTTGTTGACCAGGGTACAACACTGATCCCAAAAGTTTCCGGTCCGCTAATGATTGGCAGTAGATTTTCACTAACGCGGAGGTGCCAGCTCGACGTTCAACCTTCAACGAAGGCACGCCCATTTACACATGTCTTTCAAACGCCCACCCAACCGCGGGGAGGACATGCAGACTCCACACAGAAGGCACTCCCCGCACTCCAGCCGAGAATTGAATGGGAGAACCTCTTGCTGTGAGGCAACAACGTATGATTTAGACAATTCTCTTATGGGGCATTTCTAAGCTATTCAATTTCTTCAGTGCACAACACATTAACACATTAGGTAGGAATGAAACCTCACAAATTTCCCTCCATGGCTCTTACATCATCTTACCCAGCACATTTTAAAGTTTTTAGCCTATAAAATGCTCACACAACAAGGTGTTGGTAAGCCCCTCATTGTCATCCTTCCACTGCTGTTTACAAACTCACTAAGTCTCAAGCTCATTTACTGTGTACTATTATTTATTTACAACTGCCATGTCTCCCTCTGTTTTAGGCCATAATCATCTTAACTTCCAGACCATAGTCAAGAACCAAGATTCAAATGACACAAAAAAATAAGACAAAGCATAAGTGAAAAAAGTAATCCCCGCATACAATTGATTCCTGACTTTCAAACAATCTCATTTAAGCATCATTTTTCCATTTGCAGGCTAGATGGTTTATGAGAATCTGTTTAAAACAAGACCAAGAACACACCTATAAGTTGTCAATGGAAAAAAGTTTAACACACTGTGTCCAGAGATTCTTACCATAAACAGTAATTCTAAGTACTGTCATTCAAAGTAAATCAAAAAAGACATTGCATAACTGGGAAGGGCATGATAACCTCATTTTTTTTAGTTCAAAGGGTGCAACATGACAAAGAAAAAGCTTAATCATAAAGCAAAATCAGTTTACTGTTTCCACCCCCTTATGGTCAGTGGTGATTAAGAATAAAATACAAATTACTGACAGTTCAATATCACATTGAAAGGATGTCAGTATATTGCAAAACATTTAAATAAGATAAAACACATTTTTTTTTCAGTTTTTGCCCACAGAGTTTCTTTAAAAAATGTCTCCTTAAGGTCGCTGCGTACAAGCATGCAGACTGTGAGGAATGTGCCTGCAGTTCTCAGTGCTGTTCTAGGCCCAATGTTGTGGTAAACTCAGCACATTCTTCTTATTGAGAAGAGCAGCAAACTCTAAGTTAGAATACAAAAGATTTTGATTGGGACTGTGCGCATAACGGCTTGTGTGTTCGAGACGGATTCACTAGACAATCTCGACGTACTGAAATGTCGAATTTCAGTATGTCGAGACTGAATACTGGAAAGTTTAGTTACGCGGAACTGCACTATGTCGAATGCAGAAATGTCAAATCCGCTAAAGTGGTGTAGCGTTCGTGACGTGTGGTACGGTTTGTAGATTTATCTGGGGTTTCAGGTAAGTGGTGTTTGTGTAAGGGTATTGGGTAGGGATTTTAGTGTTTGTGAGTGTGTGTAGTGGTGTTTTTTGTTTGTTTGTGCGACCTCAGAGTTAGAATATATAAGTAGGGGGTGTGGGGTGGGCGCACTCCCCACATGGGGGTGCAGGGGGGGCTTGCCCCCCCTGCTTATAGGTAGAGTAGGTGTGTTTGTGTGTTATGTTGTATTTATGTGTGCTGTTGCTATGTTTGTTTTAGTGTAGTTAGGTAGGTGTATGTGTGTGTGCTTATGTGCTGGTTTGTGTGTGTGTGTTTGTGAATGGTCACAATTGTGCTATTCACGGTTTTGGGTTTTCGGGTATGTGGGTTTTCTACTATTCAGTCTCAAAATACGGAAATTCGACATTTCAGTATTTCGAGATTGTCTAGTGAATCCATTCGAGACACAGATGCCATGAAATTCATCTCAAAAGTGAAGCTTGGGAAGTGAATCTAGGCATCCATGTTGAGAACACAAAATAAAAGGTTATTATGATCTATGACCTGATCATAATTCTTTACATATGACATCTACCCCATGTATTACCAGTTAAACAAAACAAGTATAGGAGCCCAAACTGTTTTACTGGCTTTGAAAGCTGGTAAATCATTGCTGTCAAGCAGAACAGCACACCTCTCAGTGTCTTCTCTTAAAAATTCCAGACAAACCCAAAAATAATGGGTAGAAAATTATCAAAAGTACAGATGGTTTTGAAATACTACACTTATTTAAAATGTTAATAAAAATCACAGGTTTTCCATCAGCAGGCATTTTATAAATAAGGAAACTCTAATGTCTAGCTTTATTCACTGATTTACCAGAAAATGAGAACATTTATGAAGGACAGAAAAAAAAAAATACGAGACAAAAATCACAGACAACTGAAATGCATGGAGAGCAGGCAGAAACAGGAAAATCCCATACCACTTCCTTGCAAGCTATAGATCCCACTCTATAACCCAGGAAACACATAAAAAGAAGTTATGTTCTTACCATAAGGTTCCATCTGTATTGTCTATTTTCATTCTTCTTCGAACTGTGTATTTCAAATGCGACCTTGGACACAACTCGTCCGCTTTCCAAGCTCAAGATTCGAGTATCTCCATCCCATAATGCTTCCTTCCCCAGAATACCTCAGATCGAGTTTGCTAAGAATTATACAGCTAAAGGTATCTATATAAATACAGAAGAAGAAGAGGTATCTATATAACTACAGAAGAAGAAGAAAAAAGGTTCAGGGGCTCAACACAGGAAACACAGTTCCTGATAGAGACCAACACAGTCTGGTCTACCTGGAAAAGAGGCTGGGGAGATCGGGGAAGAATGAAAATGGACAACACAGATGGAATGTTATGGTATGAATATTAACTTCCTTATCTGATGTTGTCATTTTCATTCGTTCCTCGACCTGTGGGACAAAGTCCCCAGCTACACAGACCCTACAGTGGCCCTTATGGAAGGATATTCCAAAGCACCATACAGCCAAAAGCTGCTCTATTCCTGGAAATGACGTCTAGTTTGTAATGAGAAATAAAGGTACGAGATCTTGACCAAGGGGCAGCTGCACAGAGAATCATCAACTGACATTCTCAAGGAAAAGGCTTGAGACGTCACCATAGATCTCGTTGAATGAGCTTTGACACAACCTGGCAAAGGCAGACCTTTTGATGAATAAACAAAGGAGATGCAATCTCACAACAATCTGGCCACAGTAGGTTTAGTAACTGCTGTGCCTTTCCTCGTGTCTAAAAAAGATATAAACAACTGGTCAGATTTTCTGAAGGATTTTGTCCTGTCCAGATAAAAACGTAATTGCCTATGAACATCCAGAAGATGCAGTGTATATTCTTCCTTATTCTGGAAATTGGGGAAGAAAACCAGAAGATGAATGGACTGACTGATATTGTTTTCTGTGGCCACTTTAAGTAAGAAGGATGGATTAGTCTGTAAGGAAACTTCATCCTTATGGAAGATCAAGTAAGGAGATTTAGCAGACAGGACTTGGAGCTCGGACACACTTTTTGCTGACGTAATAGCAAGTAAAAAAGCTGTTTTCCAGGAGAGAAACTTCAGATCCACTTTAGCTGCTGTTCAAAGGGAGGAAGAACCAAGGCTTGTAAAACTAAAGTAAGATCCCAAAGAGGGGTTGGATCCTTGATTGGGAGAAGGAGTAAAAAGGGGTCCCTGAGAAAAACCTTACATAGTTTAGAAGAAGCTAGAGTAGCAGAGTTTTCCCCAATGTGAAATGTAAAATGGCTGAAAACTGAATCTTCACTGTGAAATAGCTGGCTCTGTTCAGAAAGAAAAAGGCCAAGAAATCTAAAATCACAAGAAAAGGAGCCATAAAAAGGATCTATCAGCTTCTGCTGAGCCCAAATAGAAAACTTTTTCCATTTGCTCTTTTCTTCCTAGTAGATGCTTTGTGAGCTGATATCAAAATCTCTCGGACAAGGGATGAAAGCCTGGAATGTCTAGCCATCACTGGAACCGAAGAAACCATGCAGTTAATCTTAAACCTTGAAAACTCGGACGAGTCTGTCCCGATGGATGGGACAACAGGTCCGGAAGAGGTTCCACAGTCCATGGTGGACAAAGCAGACAAGACAAAAAGATAAACCAAACCTGGCAAGGCCATAAAGAAGCAATGAGGATTACTTTGTTCTTCAACTGATGAGCTTTCTGAAGGAATTTGGGAATGAGGAATAATGGTGGAAATACACAGAGTAGATCGGGAGGCCAAGAATGGACTAGAGCATCTCTCAGGGGCTGTCCCTGAGAAGGGATCAAGACAAAGAACTTGCTGCAATTGTTGTTGAGGGGAGAGGCACAGAGGTCGCAGCAAAGCTGACCTCACTCGTGGAAGATCATGTCTGCCACTGACTGTTTCAGAGAGCACTAGTGAGGCATCAGTATCATTCTGCTGAGCCTGTCCGGTAGAATGTTGGACTCCCCCGGAATGTGTGTTGCAACTAGGAAGCAGTTGGTAGAGATAGCCCACTGCCACACTCTCATTGCCTCTTAACACAGTGGGTAAGATCTGGTTCCCCCTTGCATGATGATGTACCACACCATGAGCATATTGTCTGTATGAATTGCAATGGTGCCTGGAGGAAGAAAGCTGTGTAGTGCTTGCAAAGCTAGAACAACTGCTCTCATCTCCAGAATGTTGATATGCAATTTGGTCTCCTGATGCGACCATGTTTCTTGGACCATCTGCCCCAGAAAATACCCCACCCCCAACACAACTAGGAGGCGTCCGTGGTTAGAGTGGTGTTTGGCTGGGGAAGAATGAAGGGACAACCTTGGTAGACTTCTGAGTAATGGAGTCACCAGAGAAGAGAGTCTTTGTAAACCCTCAACAGTTTTTATAGGTTGCATCAGAGAATGTTGACTTAACAACCATTGAACTGACAATGTCCACTGTATGATTCTCATATGTAAGCATGCTGTAGGCAGTAGTGTTATCGTGGCATCCACAGAACCTAACCCTCTTAGTACTAGTTTCGCTGGAGGTGATGGGATTGCTAGGATTTGAGAGACAAGAAATCTCAGAGTCAACACCCTGTCTGGAGATAGAAAGGCCGTAGTTCTGGTAGTGTCCATATGAGCTCCAATAAAGTCTATTAGCTGAACAGGACTGAGCTGCAATTTTTGTGTGTTTACACTTATGCCCAGAGTGGGAGCTAGTAAGTATCAGGTAATCCCTGGCTTGAATGAGTAGATGCCTGGTTGAAGTGATTAAGAGCCAGTCACTGAGATAAGGAAATGCATGGAATCCCTGCAGTCTGAGATGAGCTGCAACTACTGCCATGCATTTGGTGAACTCTCTAGGGGCAATAGAGAGACCAAACATAAGCACTCAGAACTGGTAATGACTGGCTCCCAGCCTGAAATGAAGATACAGTCTGCAGCGCCTCTCCATTCTGATATGGTAGTGCACATCTTTCAAGTCTACGGAACACATCCAGTCATCCATCTTCAGAAGAGGTAGGATGGATTGGATCGTGACCATCTTGAATTTCGAGTTTCTTTACAGATTTGTTTGGGGATGTTGGCCTTAGATCTCCCGTTTTCTTTGGTACTAAAAAGAACCATGAGTAGATGTCCAATCAAATGTGGTCAGGAGGGACCTCCTGGATGACACTTTTTTGGAGCAGCTTTGTAATTTCTATTGCTGCTGCCTCCTTATGACTGGGTGGCACATCTGGGAGGTAATTTCTGGTTTGGGAAGATTTACGAAAGGAATGGAGTATCCTCCAGATACAATGCTTTGCACTCACTGACCATTTCTGATGGCTATCGAGGCTTCTGGGTGCAAGGATAAGCACCCCCCCCCCGACTGCCTCCAGAGACGGGCAGTCAGGCAACCCATCAGGAACGCTGAAAAGGCCTGTCCGAGGAGGAATCCTGAGATCCTTGATTCAAGAGAGGAACTTTAGATTGCATGTGGAAGAAGGTTCAAAGGGTGGTGAGGTTAAGTGTAACAGGGCAAAGTTTAAGTTCCAAGTAGGGATGGGTTCTTTAAATGGAGGTCTCAATAAGGAAGTGCCTTTCAAAAATGCTTTACACAGTCCATGTGCCATCAAGTTAGGTGTATGTTGTCCTAAGTGAAAACTGGAGATAGCTGCTAGCTGGACTTTAACAGTAGAAGCAACTGAGCCTTGTTTGAAGAGTTCTGAAAGGAAATGCAAAAATGAAGAAATTGGGGCAGTGAAGGGGTCTATGTTTTTGATCTGTGCCCAGAAAAAAAGTCTTTTCCATTTACTAGCATGTATTTTCTGGTAGAAACCTTATGAGAGGCAAAATATGTTTTACAGCTAGAGAGAAATCCTGAAGCCTGACTAAAGATGGAAGTGGAGCAGCCAAGCTGTTAAGTTTAGGGTGTGGAGAGAAGGATGGAGTGTTCCCAACATATGTGTCAGCAGGTCTGGAACTGAGTCCAAGATCCATGGAACTTACAGTAAATGAGGCCCGAGAAAGGGGCATCAAATCTGACGAGGCCAATGTGGAGCAATGAGAATCATCTTGCTTCCAAGGATTTTGCTTTCTGAATGACTTTTGATATGAGGGGAAACGGGGGACGGGACGGGACATAAAGAAGTCCCGAGGGCCAACTGTGAACAAGTGCATCTCCCGGTGTCTCCCCTGGAGGGGGGGGGATTAGGGCAAAGTAGCTGTGCATTTGGCATTCATAGGAGTGGCAAAAAGATCACAGCAAGGTTGGCCCCATTTGCGGAAGATCTCTTCCGCTATGTTCTGATTCAGAGACCACTCGTGAGGCATCAATATTGCCCAGCTGAGCTTGTCAGCTATCACATTGGACTTTCCCGGGATATGCGTTGATACTAGAAAGCAGTGGGAAGAGATTGCCCACTGCCAAACCCTGACAGCCTCTCGACAAAGTGGGTATGATCTGGTTCCTCCCTATTTGTTTATATACCATACCACTGACATACTGTCTGACTGGATTGCAATTGTCCCTACAGGAAGAGAGTTGTGGATTGCAATTGTCCCTAGAGGAAGAGAGTTGCGGAGTGCTTGCAACGCCAAAAGTACTGCTCTCATCCCTAGAACACTGATGTGCAAATGGGCCTTGAGTTCTTGTCATATGCCTTGGACCGTCTTTCCCAGGTAATGACCTCCCCACCCTATCTGGGAAGCATCCGTGGTCACAGAAGCAACAAGCTGATGTGGAACAAATGGTCTCCCAATGGTTAATACGTTGGTCTGAATCCACCAACGAAGATCTTTCTAGCAAGTTTCTGTTATTATGACTAGGTGAGATAGAGGAAGTTCCTGAAGCGACCACTGGGAGAATAGTAACCACTGCAGAATTCTCATATGCATCCTGGCTAAGGGAACGAGGGTTATGGTTGAGGCCATTGTTCCCAGTAGTTTGAGCACTATCTTTGCCTTGATCTTGTGTTTGTGAAGAAGCAATATCTGTTGTTTGAGATTCGCAATTCTGTCGGCGGGAAGGCACACCATCATTGAAACGGTGTTTATTTCTCTGCCTATAAAAGTAATATGCTGACAAGGCAACAAGGCAGATTTTTGCAAGTTTATTGTAATGCCTAGCTGAGCACAAATTTGTAGGGTCATGTCTCTGGCCTGTTGAAATAGATGCTTGGTGGTGGCAGTTAGGAGCCAGTCGTCCATGTACGGAAACACTCGGAATCAAAGATGTCTCAAGTGAGCAGTTACTACTGCCATGCATTTGGTGAACACTCTGGGGGCTGTAGTGAGACCAAAGGGCGGAGCATGAAACTGATAGTGACAGGCTCCCAGCCGGAAGTGTAATTGACTCCTTGATGCTCTGTCCATTTTTATGTGGTAGTACGCATCTTGGAGGTCTATCGAGCACATCCAGTTGTCTTTCCTTAAAAGGAGGAGTATCGACTGCAGTGTCACCATTCGGAAATTGGACTTCTTTACTGATTCATTTAGTTTGCTGAGATTCAATATGGACCTCCAGTCACCTGTTCTTTTTGGTACTAAAAAACATCTCGAGTAAGTTCCGAATCCTATCTGGTCTGCAGGGATGGTTTGGATGACTCTTTGTTTAGCAACTTTTGGATTTCTACGGTTGCTTGATCCCTGAGATTGGGTGGAACATCCGAGATTTTTCTGGTTCAAGGAGAGGGGTAGGAAAAGGGTAGGGAGTATCCTCTGGATATTATGTTTTGTACCCACTTGTCTTTTGTGATGTTGTGGCAGGCTTCTGGGTACAAAGATAAACGTCCCCTGACTGGCTCCAGAGTAGCAAAGTTGGGCCTCATTTCAGGAGCATTGATAGGGATGTCCGTGAAAGGAATCACGGTCGACCTGGTTCTGTGGACCCCCTCTGCCTCTAGGACAGCATCTACCATTATTTCCTCCCCCTCTGCCCCTGGGGTAGGAATCACCTCGTGCGTCTGGGAAAAATCTCTGTGATTTGTTGAACCACATCTTCCCACCTTTCTGGCCTTTAGGGTAAGGTCTTGAAGGGACGAAAAAACATACTCCAACAGCAGAGAAAGTTTTCCCTTCCTGCTTGCATCTAGTGAGTGTATCCTTAACTTTTGGTCCAAAAAGTGAGGAACAGTCAAAAGAGCCATTAGTGAAGGTAGATTTAGAGAGTTCCGCAAAGTTACACAAGTGCATCCAAGATGGTCTCCTCAGGGAAACACCTGAACCCGCTGCCCTACTTGCTCCATCTGCTGTGTATGATATCAGTCTCATGGAGAAATTCACTATGGAGTTTAAAGTGGATAACTGAGCAGTAATCTTTTCTGGTACCCCCGAAGCTGAAGTACCTTGTAGTGCATCTCCTAGCTCCTTCAAGAGATCTCTCTGAAGCCTTGTAAAATGGGTAAGATAATTCAGCGATCTAAGGATAAAAGCTGCTAAAGAAAAAACACGCTTCTCATATCTGTCTATCATTCAAAACTCTTTGTTTGGCAGATGGACGGATGAGGATGTCTCTGCAAGCTCCTTCTTGGTGGTTGCTGCTGCCACCACCATAGCATCTACCGGCACATCTTTTGTCAAGAAATCCTTTCCCTTGGGGGCCGACAGAAACTTGTTTGGCCACCTAGGGACTGGCTGGCTCCATAGTGTCAGGTGATTCCCATACCTTTCGACTAAATCCATGAGCTCGTTGAAAGGCGGAGTCACCCAAGAGGCTGAAGGTTGAGATTGAAAGCCTTCAGGTACACTGACTCCTCATCAGAAGGAGTGATGATAGTCCAGCCACCTCTCTGTTTTAGGATCTCAAGGATATCTGCAAAGGAGATATCAGAGGATGACAGTGGGGACCCTTCTGACTCCTCGAGGTCAGCAGTGACAGAATAATCAGGGGAGTTTATATGCTTCTTCTTGCGTGTTTTCTTCCAAGGAAGCTCCTCAGAAGGGTATTCTGGGGAGGTCTCGGAAGAATGGGGACGACCCAGAAGGTGTACCTGAGGCTGTGGATCTCTGCTATCCTGCAGAAGCCGGTGCTTTTGGGGGAAGAACATCAGCATCCTTGCAGAGAGCTGTAGATTTGGCCACCACACTCCTCATCAGCTCGAAGGCAGACTCCTCCGGTTCTGAGGACACCACCGGTTCCAAAGAAGCAGAGGCAGCCCCCAGTTCCAGGGAGATCAGCTCCAAAGCCGATGTAGGAGCCGAGCTCAGGCGAGCAGATGCACTGAGACGTAGACTCAGAACCAAAGAGGCTCGGGTCCGAGAATCTCCCTCGGGGTCGACTGGTTAACTTCGGCTTCTAGACACTATGGACGGCACAGAGAGTTTCGAAGCAGATATCAGTTCCGGTAAGGCCTCATGGGGTGCCACAGCTGAAGGTTCTACTGCAAGCGGTACTGGATATTCTGGTTCCGATAGACCGGAATGGCTCAGAGAAGGAAGAGTAGTGGATGACAAAGATTTGGATGGCTTCAAGGCCAGTTGGGCAGGAGCTGAGAGCAAATTTGCAGGCGCCGGCGCCTTCAAGATTCTGTGCACCACCCTCTCCACAGCTCCTAGAGGACCTGGGGAAAAGGGTTTAAGAGCGACATCTTTGAAAAATAGGTGATCTCAGAGTAGGGGAGACTGGTGGAATATCTGTTGACCAGCTCCGAACTAAAGAATCCTTTTTCGGCTCCGAAGTACTTGGGGCCGATATAGGCGTGTCAATTGTAATAACCTCAATCAGTTCCAAAGGCAGTGGAGCCGATGAGGTGGGAGTCTTGGTAGTTTTTGAAATTTTCTCAGGAGGTCCAGATTTCTCAGAGGACACTGGAGATTGGCCTTTTCACAGTCTTTTCTTTCCTGCTAGAGGGACACTGTAAATTGTGAGGAAGAAGAACTACCTAAATCTTCCTCAAAGGATGGTTTCAGGAGACCTTTCAAAATCAATTTGTTTTTTCTTTCTTGAAGAACTCTTGAACTAAAAAAGTGACAAAAAGTACAAGTCTATTGTAAGTGAATGGCCCCCAAACAGTAGACACATACACTATGCCCATCCGTTATGGATATTTTTTGAGTGCATTTTTGACATTTTTTAAAACCTGAAGGTTTATGATCCTTCTCTTTCAACTCCTTAGACATAACTGCACACTATAGCAAAGGCAGAAAAAACTCTAAGGTACAAAAAAGGGATTAGTTAGGTCCTCTAACTAAAAATGGAGCCTAACTATTGGAGGGAAGAGAAATAACACACCACACCAAACAGTAAATGCCAATGACAGGACTAGGTCCTCTAACTTAAATAGGCCTAGCCCTTGGGAACGCTTAACTAAATTACCTAAGCCTAGAGAAAAACACGCAGGCAGAAGGCTAATATCAAAACAAACAGACTAAAATACAAAGTCCTGTAATTTAAACACACGCTATCAAAACTAATAAAGAGATGACAAAGGGGCTCAACAGCAAATACTAAATATAAATAATCTAACTACCATTACGGGATACCGACAAACAGGCCTGCGGAAAAAACGTCGGCCAAACAGCTGACAAACCAGCAACAACTATTTAACAATAAACTATTATCTAAATAACAGTAATTCTAACTATATTCTAAATAACAGTGTTCTAACTATATTCTAACTAACTAACTAAGAAAAACAAGCTATAAATATGAAAAAATACAGAAAAAAGGTTTAACTTAGCCACGGTCAAGAAGAGCACTTCTGAACTCGTAAAGCGGCAAACGAAATCTGAGGATTGATACCACTACATGATGGAATACCTACCTTGCCACGAGCCAACTTAGAGACTTCGAGCTTCTGTAATCGGCCGAGTCAGAGCAGAGGATCGGTTCCGAACCCACATGTAAGAATGAAGGCGACATAGGACAACATAACATCTACAGTTTTTTCCTCAATGCTGATTCCTGGAAAAGGATCTTTGTGGAGTGGAAAAACAGATTCCAGTGGCAGACAAGGTCTTCCTATCTTTCTCACTGCAAGAGTGTGTGTCACGAACTGTTAGGCCAAACAGAAACAAACCATCAAAGGGTGTGTTGACAAATTATACCTTGAAAGGTTCCACAAAGTCACACAGCCGCATCCAGGCATGCAGCCTAATGGCTATGCCAGAACTGCCGGCCGTAGAGGTGCCTTCAGCCGCATGGGAGAAATCAGCCTTATAGAGGAATTTGATATCGACTGGAGAGTGGCCATTCTGAAGGAAAACATCTTGTGTTCCTCTTCAGACATGGACTTAGGGACCGAGCTAGAGAGTTCCTTTATCAGGTCCCTCTGCAGCCTGGTAAAATGGGACAAACAGTTTAGTGCTCGTAAAGTAAATGTGGATGAAGCGTAAGCCTTCTTGCCAAACCCGTCCAAAGACCTAGACTCCCTGTTAGGGGGATGGATAATGGAGCTTTCCTATGATAGCTCCTTTCTGAATGCTGCCGCGACAACCATGGCATCTACTGGGATCGCATTAGTCCAGTGGGATTTGTCCAAGGGAGCACTTAGTATCTTGTTAGGCCACTTGGATCTGGGCTCTACATTTTCCGAATCCTTCCATGCCCTGGTGAAAACTAACTCAATAAGAGGGTCTGCGGGGGGGGGGGGGGCACCCCAGATGTAGACAGGCCGGTGCCGAAGACCTCCAAGAGCACTAACTCCTCTGAATTAGGGTATTGGGAGGACCATCCACCCTTCTGGTGAAGGATTTCTAGGATGCCCACAAAGGAGAGATCATCAGGTGGACATCTGGGGAACTCTTTCCCTTCCTTGAAGTCAGTGTCTATAGTGACTGATTCCTACGGAGAATCCAGGTGTCTCCTTTTAAACCTCTTCTTCCAAGGGACCTCCTTTGTGGGGTACTCCATGGAAGTCTTAAAAAAACACAAAAGTTGAAGAGAAAATAAGGAATGGTACTTTGAAAAGGGACCGAATATATTCCTAAAACAATCATCAAATCAATTAAGCATGCAATGGTTACAGTGCCAGTACATAAAAACACAAACTTATATACCAGTGTTAATGTTTCAAGGGTCTGGCTTTCAAAAAAGGTTTAAGAGAGACTACCTCATTTAAGCCAGGTGCTTTATCAGCATTTAAAGGTTTGTGTTTTTATGTACTGGTACTTTAACCATTGCATGCTTAACTGATGTGCTGATTGTTTTATTGATGTGCTACTTAAATGACTCTGTTGTTCTTTAGTATTCAGTCTGAAGAAGCGGTAGGAATATACCATGAAAGTGCTTACTCTTTTATTTCTTATTTTTATTAAAATTTTATGTACTTTACCTGCAGCTGTATCAGACTGGTACTTATATTATTTCTATTTACCCCATGGAAGTATCTGAAGAAAAATGGGGTTCCACAGTGGGAAGAGGTTGGAAGCTTTGCAGCACCGGCTGTCCAGGTGGAAGACGAGAGACTTCAATGACAGACTCCGTGGGGGGCGGGGATCGGATCTGACAGTGGGAGAACCCTCGCCATCACCTTGAAGGGAGATGGACTGAGAGGATCCAAAAGTAGTCCCTATGAAGCCAATGCCATTGGAGCAGACTTCTCCTGAACCCCTGCCACCTTCCACGCCAGAGGGGAGTTGGAGCCGAGCTATCACATGCCTAGGCTCCTAGGGGAAATGATGGCTCCAAAAACCTCAAAGTCAACCCCCCCTGGTCTCCATATTTAAGCTTTGGCTCTGAGATGCACTGGGCCCTGAAGCTGTCAGAGCTGAGCCCAACAGGGAAACCATCGGACTTGAAGTGCAAACCACTACCTGAGCCAATGTATTGGTTTTGAGAGCCATCAGACCTGACAACTCCAAAGCAGGAAGTCAGATCGTAGAAGGGGAATGTCTGCTCATGGATCCAGGAGGGGACAGAACCAGCAGTACCCCCATATGAAACTGTGCCTTGAGAGACTGTCATCAATCTATCCACCTCTCTCTCAGACAAGCTACGGGTAGACCTGACAGAGGAGGATGTAGAAGGTGGTCTGGACAGTAGCTTGGATGAGGCCTTCTTAGGAGGAGAGCTCTGAGCCAAAACACCCTGCTCCAAGGAGATGGTAGGAGCATGGTGAGCCAAAGGAGTGAGAACCACAATTACTGGATACAACAGCCTTGGATCCGTAGGTTTAGGCGCCTTTCTAGGCAACTCCAAGCAGGAACGCTCAGGGGAAAGTTTCCTGTGTTCCCTGGCCTCCTTGGATTTTCTAACGGGGGTTTGAGCCCCTGAAGTGGAAGGTGTTGAAGAAGTGGAATGAGGAAGCAAGCATTTCAATATCAGCTTGTTGTAGCAGTTCACTACCCCACTCAGACTGTGTCATCCTAGTGGACTCACAACATCAACTGGCTGCATAACACAAGGAAGAAAATCATGGCAGAAATTAGGTGTAGCACCAAGAAGGATAAAAGCACTCTCAAACTAAACAAAATTCAGAGGACAAATAAAGTCTACCAAAGTCATATTTGAGGTAAATTTGGCCTCCCAGGCGAAGAACAACCACAAGGCATTCTTTAACTATGGCTGCAACCTCAAAGGCAATAAACAGTTCTGTACAAGAGCACATTATTAATGAAGCCACCTACACAGACCCAAAAGATATAGCAAACCTACTGACAGAAAAATTCAGCTCTAACTTTACACCCCCCCTCCTCAACCTCCCTTCAGGAAAAAACAGCAAATATAACTCCACCTACTACCAATAGGGAACAGGTCCTCAATGCTCTCCCTAAGGCCAGGAACACTGCATCTAACAGCCCAGACAATATCCCAGGATGCCTTCTAAATGGCATGAAACATGACCTATCAAGCCCTCTGGAATCGCTTCCAAACAGGCTTCATGCCTCACAAATAGAGAACAGCAATAGTCATCTGTCTTCGCAAAGGTGGACCATCCACAGACCTTGGATTCGCTAGTCTCATAAACTAAGTCATGGAAATGATCAGTGACATAGGAAGCCTCCATACACTGGACCCAACCCAATTTGGTTTCATCAAGGGCAGGTCATGCCTACTCAACCTGGTGGAGCTCTTTGAGAAGGTCACCCAAAGCAATGGATGAGGACAAAATGGTTCACACTGCTTTCCTTGACCTGGCCATGGCAAGTGACACAATACCCACTTGGGTATTGTTTACAAACTCAAGAAGTGAGGTATAAACCCTTATGTCATCCAGAGGATAGCCAGCTGGCTCAGAGACAGGACCCAGAAAGTTAGAATTGGAGAGTCCATCTCTATAAAGAGACCAGTACAAGAGATGTCCCTCAGGGATCGGTCCAGGGACCTCTCCTTTTTGGCATTTTCTTCTCACAAGTCAAGGCCAAAGTCAAGGGCCTCTGGCTGACCAAATCTACAGGTGATTGCAATTAGGAGCAGTCATAAAATCCTCCCCACCAACACTAATGCTCTCCAACTAGGGTTGACACAGACAAATAACTTGTGTCAGAGCCGTGGACTAAAACTAAAATGCCAATAAATACATAATAGTATCCCTTGGGAAGTCATCCACCCCTGGCAACTATCACACTGACAACACACCCCTAAGAGATGACCCAGTAGTCAAGGACTTAGGGACACATGTAAACAGTAATCTGGTCTTTGAATATCATGTCTATAATAGTGAGGAAATTATTCTATGTTGTGCAACTTATAAACAAAGGTACGGTATCTAGAGCCAAGGAAATCATTCCACTACACTCAGCATTCATCAAAACTATCATTAAGTACAATGCCCCCTTTGGTATGTACATAACCAGGCACATCCAACAATTGGAATGTCCACAGAGGTTCCTCACTAAAAGAATGCAGGGCATAAGGAAGATGTACTATGCAAACCACCTCAAAATCCCACCCCTGTATTCTGTCTCCTACAAGCTGCTGGGGGGAAATTTATGCCCGACATAAAAGGCTTTGTTGGACTCCACCCTGATGGACTTTCTGCACATCCACAAAATAAACAGCAACAGAATTACCCATTCTAAAGACATAAACCTTGCCTGTGATATAAATAGGACTTGCTGGAGAAACAGTTATGCATGCCAGGCCCCTGTCTGTAAAGGTTTCATCTTCCAAGCCACTGATTACACTTATCACTGTTATCACAACTTGTCAGGAATTTGGGATGCAAGGCTAGCCTTAGACATGCCATAGTAGTCATTAGCCTAGTAGACACCTGTGAAGCTATTTACCATGTGACACTGTTCTTTGCTGGTCAACATTCCTACAGTTAGTCCCTACCGAGAGACTAGACTGCAACATCACTTGGGGGACATATAAAGTTCAGTTGTGTAAATTGCACTTACCATACCACCAATTGTTCAAATAAATCACTGCTGCAGTAGGCACAGCTGTATGGGTTACATCCCGCCAAGAACAGTCTTCCAACAGTTTTCATCCCACCACCCACATGCACCCAGGCTGCTGAGTCTCGAGCTCCCTTGTGGAAATAAGAGCAGCTTAAGCACCAAAAAACTTCAGCCCTAAAACATAAAAAAGGCCAAATACATCACCAGTACAATAGAAAAAAAAATACATACAAACCAGGGGGATTGAGGGAGGATGTGGCTACTGTAGCTACTGTTAAGGTAAGTGAAACTTGCACAACTGAGCTATGTTCATCATAAGTCACTCCTTCAGTTGCCTTAGCTATACACGTGTATTTCCACAGCTTATCCTACCAGGGAGGAGGAAGGTTTAGGATCCAACAGCCCTTGGAAAATGGTGCTAGCACAGTCTGTCTTGGACCAGGAAGAGGAATCCACTTAGTAGTGCTTTGTAAAATTATATACAAAGGACCATTATATACAAAGGACCAAGACACTGTCTCTACAATACTTCTAGAGTCCACCCCTTTCCAATATGCCAACGAATAAGCAAGGCTTAGGAAAAATGTGCTTTGACCTGCCTGAAGTGATTTACCATGGTGGGAATAACAGAAAGAAATAAAAGGGACAACCATCTAGAAATTGTGTGTTTTGATGTGACCTGCCCTATGTTCTCCTAACACAGGAAATAGTTATACAGATTTCCTAAAGTACTTTGTTCTGTCACTGTAAAACCAGAGTTACCCGTGAATGCCCAGATTACGGAGACTCATTTCTACCTGGTTTTAAGGTTCAGGAACGAATACAGGAAGAAGGATGGCTCGACTCCAAATAAACTCAAAGTGGTTCTTGGCCCAGAAATTGTAGTTTATTGATCATTTGGACCATTTGTCCGTCTCTTTCAACTTTCTGGTTTAAAAGACCACATCTGCGCTTGTTTCCCATCTTTCCTTTAACTAACCTACTGGGTAGCACTAGAAAGCCTTCTAGCTTAGGAGAGAGACTTTGGAGTGATTAAGTATCAGTTTTCTGTACTTTCTTGCCGCACTTAACTGTTTTCCGCCTAAACACATATTTTGCAGCATTTATTGTGATTTAAAAGCTTGTTTTATTCACATATTGTACTTATCTGACTGCCTGAATTTTTAAAAAGTTGTTTTTTGTTTAAATAATTTGTTTAACTGTTGTAGGCTACACACTAAAGTGTGATAGCCTTTTCTGATTGTTTGTAGTCGTTTAAAGCTGTTTTAAGTGTCTTTTTTTTACTGTGATTGCCTTATCTTTTCAAAAAAAAAACAAAATGCAAAAAGAATTCCTTGTTTCCCGCCTTTCTAAGTTAGTATAGTCCAGTTTTCAGGCTAGTGCTGAATTCAGGGCTGTGATACTAGTTTCTGAGTTGCCCATACCTTACTTGGATAGAAGGAAGTTTCTCTGTTCACCTGTGAGAGAGGAGAGCTTTGAGCAACCTATCTGTTCCTGGAGGAGTGGTTCCAGCCCAGAAGTTAGTAGTTTATTGGCCATTTTGGGCTAATTTCTATCTCTTTCATTTCCCTACTATAAAAACTGTGTTTGCACGCCGGACAGTGCCAGTTAGCTACGGTTAAATTATTCCCGGCTCCTCTAAGTCTCCTCTTCAGTTTTTCCCTTGAAACTAGTCTAACTCTCAACCTAAGCACTTAAAAAGCATCTTACAGCCCAGCACTTGCTCAGACCTAATAGCAAGCACTAACATACCCTGACACTGACTGCCCAGTAGGGCAAGTCTCTGTATTCACCCCTCACCAACCAAGCGACTAAGCAGCTCACCCTACTATTCAGGCATGACCAAAGGGCAACTTCAGGTGCACTCTCCAGTCCAGCTGGTGAATTTTAGTATCCTGAGGCAATGTTACAACTGCATCATGTACGCAGACAACCCTCTCCTCCTACCACAAAACACTAACATATGCGAGGGAAGCAATTATACAGCCAAACTGGAAGCTAAGCTGTCTCCACCCAAGACTGGAACAGACAGTCAAGAAGAGAAGGTTAACACTTGCACCACAACTCCAGCCGCACACAGAACTACTAAAACAGCACTGGCAGAAAATACACATAAATACACAAAATCATACTCGGAAGTTCTAAATAAACCTCTCCTCCTACCACAAAACACTAACATATGCGAGGGATGCAATTATACAGCCAAACTGGAAGCTAAGCTGTCTCCACCCAAGACTGGAACAGACAGTCAAGAAGAGAAGGTTAACACTTGCACCACAACTCCAGCCACACACAGAACTACTAAAACAGCACTAGCAGAAAATACACATAAATACACAAAATCATACTCGGAAGTTCTAAATAAAAACCTGCAAAAGCATCAGAGACCTCCAAAGCAGACACTCAAACAACCTGCACTTCCTGTCACAAACCAGACAACACATAAAACACAAAATCAGTGTGCCGCACAATCATAGTCCTTAAGGCGAAATAACATACCTAACACACTAGTAATAGGTGACTATAGTCAGGCACACTGATGTCCCACTCACTAGGATGGACAAGCAGAAGGTTACTGTTAGCTGCCTGTCGGGAGCCAGAATCCGCCACATAACACAAGCACTCAGGTCACTCCAAAACAAGTACAAATATGACTCTGTCATTGTTCATGTTGGTGTGAATGACCTGAGACGTACCTCCCTGGACTACATTAAAAGAGACATGGAACTGTTCTTTGATCATGTAGCCCAGGCTGGTTTGACCCTGACCCCGAGTAGCATCCTGCCCTTACCAAGAATGATACTTCAGTATAAAGAAAAAATTATCAATTTCAACAATTGGCTAAGCTTCTGGTGTCATTCAAAGGGGATCCAGTGTCTGTCAGCCTGGGACGACATGCTCGACAAGCCATGTTGCTTCACAAGAGACGGCTTGCACCTGTCACCCCTAGGCTTTCGAATACTGGCCAAGGCTCTTGCTGCCCCCATAGTGCCTTTTTTAGGCAAGGCTCAAAAGTCAAACCCACCACCGTAAACAGCACAATTAACAAAAAACTGAGGGTTATGCTACTCAATGCCAGGAGTTTAAATCTCAAAACGCATGCGCTTGAAGCACTCCTCAGTAGGGAGAACGTTCATCTGTGTAGTAAATAAAACCTGGTTCAAGCCTCCAGAGAGCACCCCAGCACTACCAGGCTACAACTCATACCACACGTTTCAGCCACAGAACATGGACCGAAACACAAAAGGAGGGGGTGTATCCATATTCATCAAGGATACCTACACCTCCAGGTTAGTGGTGCAGCATGATACCTCTGAGATCATCCATGTGCAACTAACATCGGGCAAATCTGCAATGCAAATTCTGGCCTGCTACAGATCACCCTCCATGACCCAGGACCACCACTCCACCTTTCAGGAGACACTGGAAAACATGAAGGTCCTATCAAACATCCTGATATTGGGCAATATCAATTACCTTATCATTCACTGGGAAACTTACTCGAGTACAAATTCCCAGGCCCAGCGCTTCCTGGAATTCATCAACTCAAATGCCCTGGATCAGCTGGTAAACTCCCCTACCAGAAGTGAAAAAATTTTGGACCCGTTCATCACCAATATGGGCGACAGGTGTTCCACACCGAAGGTCAACCTATCACTGGTTAGATCAGACCATAAACTAATCACTCTGGATGTCCACACCCCACCACCACCACCCCCAACTAAGGAAACCACAGTAAAAAATTTTTCTAAAGAAAACTTTGCCTTACTTAAGATAGAGGTGGTAAGTTTCACAGCCACCATGCTAAAGGATAACGCTGCCCAAGATACAGAAACTTTTACAAATGCACTCTATGAGCACCTACAAGGGATGCATGGATCGTGCCATCCCTAGCAAAACCAAGACTCACTCCTCCAAGAGAAGGAAACCAGCTTGGTGAACTCCTGCAATAAACAGGCTATACAATAGGAGAAAACTAGTTCAGAAAAAAAGCAAATCCTAAGAAGGAAAGACATCCCTGATCAGTATCAGTAAGAAACTGAGGTCCCTCATGAAATCATCCAAGGCTAACTTCGAAAGAAAAATAGCCAAGGATTCAAAAGATAACCACAAAGCCTTCTTTAGCTATGTTAAGAATTAAAATGGCAATTCGCAGATATGCATTGAACTAGTGCAAAATAGCACAAAATATACTGAACCTACTGATACTGTCAACATCCTGGCAGATAGATTGAGTGCAAACTTCACCCCCCTCTCACCTCCAAAAGGGCCCACAACAATACCGGAAAAGTGTAGTGTCCCAAAAATCACAGACGCACAGGTGAAAACAGCCCTTTCAAAAGCCAAAAACACAGCATCAATGAGACCAGATGGTGTCCCAGGCTGCATCTTGCACAAACTACAGAACGAACTTACCCCCCCACCTAAACACACTGTTCAACCTCAGCCTCTCCACATGCTATGTGCTCATAGAATGGCGCACAGCAACAGTTATTCCTCTCCACAAAGGAGGGGCCACAACTGACCCTGGTAACTATCGCCCCATAAGCCTGACTAGCCTGGTCTGCAAGGCTATGGAGCACATCATCATGGAACTCATTAACAAAGACAATGGGAACCTCCAAACACTTGACCCGACCCAGTTCGGCTTTGTTAAGGGCAGATCATGCTTACTAAATCTGGTTGACTTCTTCGAGACAGTCACCAAGGCCATAGACAAGGGAAAGGTGGTTCACACAGCCTACCATGACCTCGCCAAGGCTTTCAACACCATTCCCCACTCGGGTATTACAGAAAAACTCACCAGCCTGAACATAAACCCCTACGTCAAGAGATGGGTTGCCAACTGGCTTACAGACAGAACTCACACAGTAAGAATAGCGGGCTCCAGGTCCAACTCTAAACCAGTCACAAGTGGTGCCCTGCAAGGCTTGGTCCTGGGACCCCTACTGTTTGGCATATACTTCTCAGAAGTACAGGCAAACACTGGAAGACTATGGCTAACCAAGTTCACCAATGACTGCAAACTAGGAGCCATAATTGACTTTCCAGCTGATGCGGACATCCTCCAAAAGGGCCTTACTGAGATGGACACCAGGTGCTAAAGTCATGGCCTCAAGCTAAATGCCAAAAAATGCATAGTCATCCGATTTGGGAAAAACGAAACACCCACGAATTACCACATAGGTGGCAGCCCCCTTAATACAGAAGAGGTAATAAGAGATCTGGGGACCCAGGTAGATAGTAATCTTTCCTTTGACAATCATATTGCCAAAGTAGTTAGGAAATCCTTCTATGTGGCCCATCTAATTACTAAAGCGTTCGCATTTAGAAATAAAGAGGTTATAGTGCCCCTCTACTCGTCACTCATTAGACCCATCATTGAGTACAATGCCCCATTTGGGATGTACCTCACAAGACACTTCCAACAGCTGGAAAGACCACAAAAGTACCTCACCAAGAGGATCACTGGTCTCAAACATATGTCCTATGCAGTCCGAATGAAAAAACTCTGAATGTACTCAGTGGCATATCGCTTACTCAGAGGTGATCTCTGCCCGACTAACAAAGTCATGTCCAACTCAGAATTGATGGACATGCTCCACCTAAAGAAATCCAAGTCACTGCGAGCCACGTGCTCTAGTGAGCTAAACCTCACCACAACAATAAATAGAATATGCTGGAGGGATAAATTCCTATCACAGAGACTCCCCATGCTTTGGAACAAAATTCCAAATTACATCAGGCAGAGCCCCTCACTAACACTCTTCAAGAGAAACCTTGAGAGTGGATGGGTAACAGAAAATACACCCCTGGGATCACTTCATTGGCTCTGCTTGACAGAGGATCAGTTAATTAATCAATGGGGCAGCGAAAGCTGACACACTCTGGCTAGGCTTATAAATGCCCTCGGGCAGATAGCCTACTACCTACCTTTGAACCTAAGTACTATTGTTATGAATGAGGGATTTTTTTAAAGTAACCCTGTATCTATGGAAAACTAAACAGGGATTACCCACTATGGGAGCCTGCAACTCATATACTCTCTTGCAGATGTCAGGGTAATAAGGAAAACAGCCTTTCAAATCATGAACCGAAAAACAGCCTGGGGAGCTGGTACAAAAGGTGAGATTTAACTTTTCCAGCACAGAGATAAACCCCTTTCAAGAACAGCTTGAACAAAATCTGAGTAATAAAGAGGAGGATCCATACGCAGACATGCTGAAATGGCTGACAAATACACCTTGCTAAAGGAGTAAATATAATCAGGATTGTTTAAGAGACTGGTGGTAGGATCAAAGTCCTTATGCACTAAATCCTCTCTTCAGATGAATAAGACAAGCATATACCTATAGATCTGTGTTACCTTCTTTTTGTCTAGATCAACATGTGCGTTGAAAGATCTGCACAGATCTGACCTCAGCACCTTATACCAAAGCCTTGGATCTGACACCTTTGGTTCCTGCCTTACCCACATTTCCCCTCACCTGACTGAATTACCTCAGATCGAGTTTTCAAAATGGCCAAAAATGATGACACACTATGTAGAAAAAGGACAAGAAAGAAAATATATGAAACACTATATAGTGGAAGAATTACAAAGAGTCAAACGGAGTCTAAAGGAGGTCTGGCCGATCCCTAGAAGGAAATGATGACAATGTGGGAGGGTAGTTGAACCAGATGAAAACAGGACAACACAGATCTATCATAATAAGTACATAACTTTTGTATCCCATGTTGTCTTTTGTCATCTGATACAACATGTGGGACAGATTTCCAAGCTACCCGATGGGGATCTGGATAGTCTCAATTAAGGATATTCCAGAGTACTGCAGAGCCAAAAGATGTGAAAATTCTGAGCTACACATCTAACTTGTAGTGAGACACAAGGGTGGCCTAATGGTTAAGGTGTTTGCCTTACAAACACAAGGTTCAGGATTTGAGTCTCACAAGGGATAATTGGCTAGGCTTACAATGGCTCGCAAGGGCAGTTAGCCTAGTACTAACCTATGAACCTAACCTATGAACGAAGGTATGAGCTGAAGACCAAGTTCCTGCAGCTGATATGTCACTGATAGGGACTCTTTTTGCAAGTGCCACTGAAGATGCCACTGCTCTGGTAGAATGCACATTAGGCTTTGATTGTAAAAGCATGCCTCGTGAATCATAAATAAATTAAATGCAGTCTGCTAACCATTTTGAAAGGGTTACCTTAGATGCGGGACTGTCCCAGCCTTTTCTTTGAAGAAGGATATAAATAGTTGTTCTGATTTTCTGAAATTCTTAGTATGATGGAGACAGAACCCAAGCTATCTTTGTACATCTAAGGTATGCAATGTTTGTTCTCCTTTACTGGTAAAATCTGGAAAGAAAAGATTCTGAAACTGCTTTAGGAAAATATGAAGGATTTGTTCTCAATCACCAGCTATCTTTATGAAAAGATAAGGAAGGGAGCTTTGCAAGTGTGTTGCTGTAGTTCCGATAAATTTTGTAGATGTAATGGCAACCAGAAAATTAGTTTTCCACAAAATAAACTTTATATATACACATGCTGCTGATTCAAAGGGATTTTGGGTTTGAGACTGGAGTAAGATGGTAACATCCTAGGGAAGAGACTGGATTAAGAACTGGGGCTGTAAATAAAAAGGGTTCCTCTAAAGAAGTCTATGGTCACTTTGAGGGTAGCAATAGAAGCATTGTTGAGCCATATGTGAAAGTTTGAAATGGCTGCTGATTGTACACAAATTGGACAGTAACTTAATCCAGCCATGAATAGTTACAAAAGAAACTTGAAAAACTTCTGGTAGAGGAGCAAAAAAAGGATCCAGACCCTTAGAAAAGGCCCAGATGGAAAAATGCTTCCATTTACATTTGCAAGTCTTATTGGTTGAGTTTCTTTGAGAGAAAGATATGATATGGGCTACCAGGGAAGAAAGCCTGGCATTGCTGGCAGTTGTTGCAATTGGAAAAACCATGCAGTTACAGCTTTACTATCTTCAGGTTCAGTAGTGGTAGCCCAGATGCATGGATGAGGAGATCCAGAGGGTCTATATTATAAAGTTGAAGCTTTAGTAATCAAATACCTAAAGCTAGACACCTAAACAGCGAAAGCTGTAAACATCTTAATGGCCACTTCCACAAATACTTTCGTAGGGAAAGAATTTGCCTGGCCAGAGGAAAAAAAAAATTCAAACTCTAATCAAGTGTGTGGCTTCGCCCACATACCCCTAACTAAATATACCAACTCAGAGATTGCTCTACAGTGGAGAAAAGGGCAGAATCCTGATAATGGCAAGCAAATTCTTTCCCTATGAAAGAATTCATGGAAATGGCCATTCGATAATTACAGCTTTCGCTGTTTAGGTGTCGATCTTTAGGTATTTGATTACCTAAAGTTTCGATCACCTAATATAGACCCGAACCAGAAATGGATCTGGACCCCTATGGTGGGTGAACTAGATGAGGCCAAAGAAAGGGGAAGCATACCTGCTAAGGCCAGAAGGGAGCAAAAAGGATTACCCTGGTCTTGCACTCCACATCTTTCTGAATGAACCTGGTGATAAGGGTGACTGGCAAAATGGCATAAAGACAACCTGGGAGCCAAGGATGGACTAGAGCATCTCTCGGCGACAGTCCCTATGGACGGATGAGGGCAAAGTAACTTCTGCACTTGTTTATGTATGATGCAAAAAGGTGGCAGCAAGGTTGGGCCCAGTGGCTGAAAATCTCCACTGCCACTGTTTTGCTGGGAGATCATTTGTGAGGCAATAGTATAGTTCTGCTTAGTTTGTCTGCTAAGATGTTGGATGTCCAAGGTAAGTGCTCTGCTATTAGAAAGCAGTTTGAAAATGTCTCCCACTGCCAAACTCTCATGGCTTCTTAGTAAAGAGGGTATGACCGGGTTCCACTCTGGCCAAACCACAGGCATATTGTCCAAGTGCATGGCAATCATATCTTTGAGCAGAAAGTCCTGAAATGCCTGCAACGCAAGGAGGACCACTCAACTAGTTTAGCCTCTACTGAAGACCATGTTCCCTGAAAAATCTCCCCTTCAAAATGCCCCATTCCCCACCCAAGAAGGGAAGCGTCCACAGTCACAACGGCTATGGGTGTCAGGCAAGGGAAGTGTCTGCCCTGAGTTACTGAATCAGATGAAATCCACTAGTGGATGTGGTCTCTGCAGACCTGAATTAGGTGCACGCTGTAACGGAGGGATGCAAAGTTTTTCTGACCACTGTACAGCTAGTGTCAACTGTAGAACTCTCATATGATATTTCGCTAAAGGAACTATCATTATAGAGAAAGCATTAGACCTAGGAGGTGCAAGTTGGCTCGAGCTTGTGGTCTGGGATGTTTTATCACTTGGAGAGCTATGAATCTTATTGATTTGATTCATATTAAGGGAAGTTTTGCTATCTGATGAACAGTGTCTACATGGCAAAATATATATTCTATGGAATTAGTAGAAGATAGCTTGCTCTTGCTGAAGTTTACTGAAATGCCCAAGTGGAATGACTGTTGACTCAGAAGTAGATCCCTGAAGGCATCAGCTAGAAGCCAATTAACTAGATACAGGAATAAATACCTAGATCCCCTATAGTATGAGATAGGCTGTCACAACTATAATTATCTAGGTAAACACCAGGGGGCCTGTGGTGAGATCAAATGTTAGTGCTCTGAACTGATAGTGAGTGGCTTTCAGCTGGAAACGATGGAATCTCCTGGACTGACACTGGATCTTTATATGATAATAGGCATCCTGCAGATCGGTAGAGCACATCCAAATGTACTTCCTCACAGGTAAAATTAACTAGACTGTGACCATTTGGAATTTTTTCTATTTTACATATTGATTCAGACTGCTGAGATCCAGTATTAGTGTGAGGTCCCCTGTCTTTTTTGGAACTAAAAAGAACCTTGAACAGACTCCAGATCTTTGTTGGTCTTGGGGGAACCAGTTGGATGACTCTTATCCAGCAAAGTTATAAGCTCTGTTGCTACAAAACCAGTTTGGTGGAGTATCATAAATCTTTTGAATTACCTTTGGGGGTTCTGAAAAAGGTATTGTATAACCTCTGGTAATGATCCTTAGCACCCAAGAATCTGTCATTATGTCTTGCCAGGCTAAAGGGTATAAGGAGAAGTGTCCCCCGATTGCCCTGAGAGTACTGCCATTGGGCAAACATTCAAGGTCCATGGAAACCTTGGTTTTGCAGGCCACCTCTGCCCCAAGGGTGATGTCCCATGTGGTTGCCTCCACCTCTACCTCCAGGAGGCCTATCCCTGGGAGTGTCCTGGTGAAAAACTTAAAATTTTTTGAGCCACATCTTTCTTCTTCCTCTGATTCCTGCAAAAAGAGCTCAAAAGACCTGAAAAGTACAGTTTTGTACCTACCATAAATGTAGATGCTCGAGTGTATTCACTGCTGCAGTCATTACACTTGGGTTATCCTGCCGTCAGGCGGTCCCGCAGTCCTCCGGAGTTCCATTGTCTTGGTCCAGCGTCGGTTGCTGTCGCTTCTTCCCTGACGTCAGTGTGCCAGGGGTATATAAGATGCAGCCAATGCCATTTTCTTCAGTTTTTCTTTCCCAGATGTCAGGTGCCCCCAAATAGGTAGGCAATGCATATTGCTAATAAAACATACATAAAAAGTAAAACCAAAACCTTCAGTTACCAGCAAATACACCACATAGGTAGTATAGGGTAGAAAGGTATAGATAAGTCCCAGCTAAGAAAGAGGGGATGGAGGGAGGGTAACCTGGACTGCAGCAGTGAATACACTCGAACATCTACATTTATGGTAGGTACAAAACTGTACTATGTTCATTGTGTTTCACTGCTGCAGTCATTACACTTGGGTTGAATCTCAAAGCTGAGGTAGGGTGGCTGGTTCTATAGAGGATTTGGGGTGGCTATGAGGCGCTGCAGTGGCAAAGCCAGCTCTGGATTTAGAATAAAGAGGTAAGTGATAATGTTTGGTAAAGGTGTGCACTTAACTCCAAGTTGCAGCTTCCAAGATATCTTTAGTAGGTAGTCCTCAAAGGTAGGCAGTGGACGTAGCTGTTGCCCTGGTGGAATGTGGCCTAATGTTGCTAGGTACAGTTTTCCCATGCTGTGTGTAGCAGAAACGGATACAGTGTCCTATCCACTTTGAAATGGTCTGCTTGGAAATAGCCTTTCCCTGTGATCCTGCAGCATATGCTACAAACAATTGCTCAGTTTTCCTGAAAGCTTTTGTTTTGTCCAAGTGGAAACGTAACTGTCTGTGTATGTCCAATGAATGCAGAAGTCTCTCCCCTTTATTCTGGGGAATTTGGATAAAAAGTTGGCGAGTTAATGGTTTGGTTACGAGCCACACTGGATACCACCTTTGGCATAAAGGAAGGGTTAGTTCGTAAAGAGACTCTGTCTTGGTGAAAAATGATGAAAGGCTCCACTGCCTTTAGTGCCTGTAACTCTGAGACTCTTCGTGCTGAGGTTATTGCCAGAAGCAGAGCAGTTTTCCATGACACATATTTTAATTTTGCTGAATTGGCTGGCTCAAAAGGAGGTAAAGTTAGTTTTTCCAAGACAAAATTGAGGTCCCAAGTTGGTGTTGGTGCTCTCCGGGGCGGTCTTATGTTTTTAGCCCCCCTGAGGTACTGTTTTAGCAATGGATCAGAGAAAATAGGAGGATCTGTGTTGTAATGAGCCGAGATGGCAGAGGCATGGATCTTAATGGATGAAAAGGATAGGCCTTTGTCCAGAGCATCTCAGTTAAGTATTGTAATATCTAAAGAATATTTGGGACATGAGGGTCAAAGCTTTGAGCCTGGTTCCAGGCCCAGAATCTCTTCCACTTTTCTGAATAAGATTTCCTGGTGCTAGGCCTCCTGGCCTCCAAAATGACATCCATAACAGCTTTAGAGAGAGGTGTTGTCTGCTTGACTAAGGAATCTGCCATGCAGCCAGGTTTAATGTTTTGAGCTGGCTGTGCAGGATCTGATTGTTTTGTTGAGTCAGAAGATGCGGAATTTGAGGTAAAATCTATGGTGAACCTTGAGCTAAGTTCTTTAAGATTGCCGCAGACTGGCCACGCCAGCACTGGTACCCAATCAGGATCATTTTTGGCTTTTCTTGTCTGGCTTTTAGGAGTACCTTTGAAAGGAGAGGCAGTGGTGGGAAGGCATAAACTTTTAGGCTTTTCCAGCTGAACGAGAGAGCATCCACTTTCCATGCTTGTGTGTGGTAAGTCCTTGTGCAGAATTTCTGTAGTTGGCAATTCATTAGGGAGGCAAAAAGATCTATGTCTGGGCTCCCCCATTTTTGTGTTATCATGCTGAATATTTGTGGATTTAAATTTCCACTCGTGAGGATCCATGATGTTTCTGCTTAAGTCATCTGCCAGTGTATTTTTCTTTCCTGGCAGGAATTGTGCTTGCAGATGAACTTGATAGGTTAGAGCGGTGTTCCACAAGGTCATGACTTGTCTGCAGAGGGGATAAGAATGAGTGCCCCCTTGCTTGTTTATGTACCACATAACTGTGGTGTTGTCTGTCTTTAGTAATAGTTGTCCTGGATGCAGAAGGTCCTTGAAAGCTGTTAGGGCATTTTGTACAGCTAGCATCTCTTTTTGGTTGATGTGAAGATGCATTTGGTCTGCGGTCCACTTGCCCCGAATACATTTTCCTGCCATGTGTGCTCCCCAGGCGTAATCCAAAGCATCTGTTGTTAGTGTCTGCCTGGCTGTGGGTAGAGTGAAAGGCTGTCCCTTGTTGTGGTGACATGCCTGTGCCCACCATCGAAACTACTGTTGTAGGCAGGGAATAAGTGGTATTACTGCTTCCAAACTGTGACGGTGTTTGAGTCCAAACACTTTTTAGGTACCATTGTAATTTCCTCATATGCAGTCTGGCATATGGTATTAGTAGTATGCAGTATGCCATGAACCCCAAGGCCTGCAGAATTTTTCTTGCAGGGAGTTGGGTTTTTGTTGCCATCAATTGAAAGTACTGAGTCAGTTGTCCTTGCTTGTCTGGCATGAGATAAGCCATCTGGGCCGTTGTATTTAAGCTGGCACCCAGGAATATTATCTCTTGTGAGGGCACTAGTTTTGACTTCTTTTCATTTACTGTGTACCCTAGGCAAATTAGCAATCTTTTTACAAATGCCAGATGCTTTAGAAGAATGTCCTTGCTCTCTGCTTGAATAAGGCAGTCGTCCAAGTATGGATATATTTGAATTCCTTTTTGTCTGCAAAATGCAATTACTGGTGCCAGGCATTTTGTGAAGACCCTGGGCGCAGTAGGTAAGCCAAAGAGCAGTGCCGAGAATTGGTAATGCATTGAACCAGCTATGAATCTGAGGTATCTTCTGCAATTTTGTCTGATAGGTACATGCAGGTATGCCTCTTTGAGGTCCAAAGTAACAAGCCAAGCCTTCTTGCCCAGCATGAGAAGAAGCTGCTGTAGTGTCAACATTTTGAATTTCGGAACATCCAGGTAAGTATTTAGAGTAGAAAGATCCAGTATGGGTCTCCAGGCTTTGTCCTTTCTGGGGACCAGGAAAAGTCTTGAGTAAAATCCTTGTCCTTGTTCCTGTTGTGGCACTTTTTGAATACCTCTCATGTCCATAAGGGCTGTAATTTGTTTTTGTGCCTCTGCCCATTGATTTTGTGGCAGGTCTGGCATTCCTTTTAGCCTTGGTAAAGTGTGAAAGTGGAACCTGTAATCTCGAGACACAATATTCAGAACCCATTTGTCTTGGGTGATTATATGCCAATTTTGAGAAAAAAGTGCTAGTTTTCCCCTAAGGGAGCTACCAAAAGGTAAGTGCTTGGCATGTGAAGGGGGAAGTCATTGGGACTGTTTCCTATAAGGTTGTGACTTGTCTTCCCCTCCTTTTGGGGTTGAAGCACCCCACTGTTGTGGTCCGTAAGAGCCTTGGGGCTGAGATCTGCCTCTTGGGCGTCTGTATCTGCCTCTTTGTGGTCTGTCTGACACCGGAAAGGACCAATTTTTTGAAGGCCAATTTCTGCTAAATCGAGGTGGCTGTACCTGTAAGAAATCCTTCAATGTTTGCATAGATTTTGCCTTATCCTCCATATTCTTTAACACCTCTTCTGCCTTAACACCAAATAAAATATCCTGCTGTAAAGGAGCATCCAATAATTTTGCCTTAACATGATCAGGTAAACCTTGTTCTTTTAACCAAGCACGGCTTTGAATCACAGATCCTGTAACTGCTGCTCTACAAGAAGCCTCTAATGAATCAAAACCACATTGCAGAGTATGTTTTTCCACTTGTTCAGCTGCATGCAATAAATCCTGCATTTCCTTATAGTCAGGTTGTTCTGAACTTGTAAGCATTTTCTGTTTTAACAGAGACATTAAATATTGTTGGTATTTAAGCATATGAAACTTGCAATTTAAAGCCCTCACTGCTAAAGTTGCAGAAGTGTAAACTTTCTTCCCCCATCTGTCTAATGCTCTAGAATCTCTGTCAGAGGGAACTGGATTTTTAGCCGTGGAAGCCTTTACCCCTTTGGGACCCTGGGAAATAGTTTCTGGGTCAGCAACAGGGTTTTTATAAAGAAATTTGTGAGAGTCAGGGACTCTGTAGTACCTGTCTGGCTTGACTGGAGCAGGGGGCAAAGAATCAGGATTTAATTTGGATTCAGAGAACACATCATCCACAATATCTAACACTGGTGGAATAGCAAGGGGCCTGTGCTGAGGCAATAAAAGAAAGTCTCTGAGCCTTTTCTTGGATTCTGAGTAATCCTGGCACTCCCAATGGAAATGCTCCCTCATGGTATGTAAAGTTTCCCCAAAAGAGTAATCCTCAGGAGGAGAGGCTGAAGGAATTGATTCTTCAGCATCAGAATCCTCATGGGGGGGTAAAGTATCCCTGGTCTGAAGAGGAATCAGAAGAAATGGAAACCTGGTCAGAGGAATCAAAGTCTGTATCCTGCCTAGGCCTTTTATCAGGAGGGGGATGGGAACCCCTGATCAGAGTAATTAAGTCTTCGGCCATTTTGAGCATCTGTTTTTTAGGCATGGAGGCCTGTCCAGGTGAATGCTGTACTTGCTTTTTTGTCTTTAATGGAGTTTTAGACTTGGCTGTAGTTTTGATGGCAAGCTGTGAAGGTCTGAAAACACCTTCAGAAGCTGATACCTGCTCAGCGGCTTCGGACCCATCTGAGGGGTTAGTTTCCGTAGGCCCAATACCTTGAGTTTCCAGAGGCCTAGACATCTCCATGTGGGAGTCGGAGGCGGCCTGTGGCTCTGAGGTAGCGAGTGTCAGGAGCTGCGTAAGCGCTTCACTGAGAACCGGCAAACCGGCCACTGGCCTAGAAGAGGCTTCATCGTCAGTTTTGGGCCTCGGATGCCTGTCCTTATCCTTGTCTTTGCATTTTTTGTGTATTCCGGTCGTCGGTTGTTCAGAAAGCATGGTATAATTGAACCTTCAGCTAAAGTAATGGCGAGCAAACTCAAACCGACGTTTAATAGTGCGCTTGTTAAATCTAGCATAAATCCGACAACTAGTGACGTCGTGGTCTGGGCCTTGGCATGGAATACAGTAAGAATAAAAATCCTTATGAGGTATTTGCTTCCCACATGAAATACAATTATTAACTTTTACTGACATCGGTCTGAGGCAAGAACAAGTTTCCCCAACGGGGTACTTAGCTTTATTGAAGACTTCGGTTCTGAAATTCAAATTGAAAATCTCAGGAGTCGGCCGACCGGCACTTGCGAACTGCTTTTGCTTCGGGCACCGCGCGGCAAGAAAGACTGAAGAAAATGGCGTCGGCTGCATCTTATATACCCCTGGAGCACTGACGTCACGGAAGAAGCGACAGCAACCGACGCCGGACTAAGACTCTGATGGCAGGATAACCCAAGTGTAATGACTGCAGCAGTGAAACACGATGAACATCTGGATGCCAATGGTAGACAAGGCCTTACCATCCTGCTCACTCCTAGTAAACGTTTCCTTGACTTTTGGTCCAAACAAAAAGTACAGCCATCATAGGGGGCATGAAATCACACGTGCTGGCTGCTCAGGCTGTGCCATCTGCTGCACTGGATAGCAGTCTCATGGCAACATTTGAGGATGACTACAGGGTAGACAACCAGGTAACCACAGATTTCTGAATACCCAACGCTAAGTTACATGCCAGGGAATTTGAAAGCTACTTAATCAAATCCTTCTGGAAACATGTCAGGTGTGCCTTATAGTTCAGCACACAAAGAAAAAATGTAGATGAAGCACAAGTACTTTTCCCCCAGTCTGTCCGAAGGCCTTCAACTCCTGTTGGAGGAAAAACAGAGTAACTTTCCTCAGAGAGTTTCTTTTTTGTGACTTCTGCTACCACCATGGCATATACATGGGTACCCTTTGCCTAACGTTTTTTTTCCCTGGGGGCAACTAAAATTTTGTCTAGTTTCTTCAGGACGGGCTCTCCTACATCAGGCTCCTGCCAGGCTTTTTGGGCATTGAGGTTGATTAAGGTGTCAGGAAGCGGGACCATCTATGACACTGAAGGGCCAGACCCAAAAGCCTAGAGAAACAGACTATAAGAAGGAAGAGTTTCAGTGAACCATACCCTTCTGTTTCACTAATTTGAGGATGTCTCAAAAGGAGACATCTTCTGGGGGTGGATCTTTGGAAGCCTTCTCCCTCATCTAAGCCAATGTCTTTGGTGACAGACTCAAGGGAGGGGTCAATATGCTTCCTCTTGCAAGTCCTCTACCAGAGAATGTGCCCTGGAGACTTCTGAGAGACGCATCAGAATTGGATGTGGAACTCGAATGCAAAGTGGTCTTGAACCTTACAGGATCGCTATGTCCCCGTCTACCAGAATGACAGGCAGTAGGGGCAGTCTTCAGACAGAGTCTGGATGGATTTGAACGCCTCTTGAAGCCTGTAGACTTTTCCTACAATAGAACATGAAAAATGTACTACGCAAATTCAAACAATAAATTATCCAAAACTATTCAAAGTAGCTAACTATCCTAAGTATTTTAAGCTAACCTAAGAAATTCCAAATAAACAGGAGAATCACCAAGAAATAAAATCCACTTCAAAACCACAATAAATCCACCAAAGAAAAGCCCATCTCCAGAGAGGAACTACACCAGTCCAATAGAAATAAAATAAGTTTATTTTAAGTTAATACCTCGTAAAATTAGCTTTTCTTCATGGACAAAGACTTCATCAGAATAAAACTGACATGCAGAAATAATTATTTTTTGGTCTCATTTTTATGTAAATATTGAAATTTTAGTACTAATGCTTTATGTAAATATCGAAATTTTAGTACTAATCCAAAAGTTCCACTTGTCATATGTGGAAGGATTTTTTTTAAATCAAACGTTTTTCAATTTTTTTTAAGTGTTTTACATGTTTCATAAGTTTAATATTTCTAAACAAGTGTGTTTGAAGTACTTAACTTTTGTTTTATAACTTATGGTGAGTATTTAAGTCAGGAAGGTTTATATTTGAGTATATTGGAATATGCCTTTAAAAGCAGTACCCATGTCATTAACTTATTAGCTTACTAATTTGTTAGCAATTTAGGGTAAGGTATAAAAGAAACACCATTTTTGTATGTCAGTGTTTTTCTGATGAAGTCTTTATCCATGATGAAAAGCTAATTTTACCTGATATTCAGCTTTAAATAAATTTACTCTGCTTCTACTGGACTGGTGCAGTTCCTTTCTGGAGCTGGGCTTTGCTTTACTGGATTCATTGTGGTATTGTAATCTAAGAAATTCCAAGTATCTAATAGTTGTCCTAAGAACACACACAGGTAAAAACTTACACATTAATCTAATATTTTACCAATACAAAACACCTAGCACAACTAAAACCTAATCACTATAGAAAATATTTGAAAAAGGGAAGAAACAGCCTCACTTATCATGAAAGGTAATGGAGCTCTCAGTCCACACGTCTAGGTAGGTAGGCAGCAAATGAGATCTGGGGGAATTGTGGGTAGGGGAGAAGTCGGTGCTCTCGGATCTAAGGCTTTGGTATAAGGTGCAGAGGTCAAATCTGGCAGGATCTGACAATCCACATGTTGAATCAAACAAAAAAATACATCAGACAATTTGTTTACTCCAAAAGACTATTTAATGGACAATCGCTTCCATCAGAATAAGTGACTTTTTCAAATCCGGAGTCTTGTACAACTTTCTGCTAAATTTTTTGCCTATATATATATATATATATATATATATATATACATACATATATATCAGAACAGATGGCTGGAGGAGTCCACTGCTGAACAGCCAAAGTCTTCTGTGATTGGTCTATCTGTTGCAAGAGACATGGTAGGATTAACTAATACATCATAACTGGCATATTTGCGAATTAGGACTAATCAGATACCACTCCACAGAAGCTGTTCTTCATGAAGCTTTCCCACCTTTAACACATCAATTCATAGTTGTGCTCATGCTTTCTGATCATTTTGTGCCAAGGATTCAGTTGCAAGTGTGTTATTACATTTATATACAAAAGTTCCACTGACTAAATGTTTTTAAACATTTTTTCAGATTAGTACGTTTCCATGACTTTTTGGTTGTTGTGATCACCTGTTTTCTAAAGCTGATTACTAAAGGATAATTTCAAATTAAAACCCTTACTGTTAGACTCTCTCTCAATGGTACTTACGTTCTCATGTGTTCCATAGGGTACTTCACTGTGTTACCCATTTTGCCATTATTAAGCCTGTAAACACTTCTGGCCTACTCAAAAAAAAAGCATCCTAGCACTTCACAAGCTAAATCAAACTTTCTTATTAATCCCCATTCTTACTGGATTCTTGGGACCCTCTTCAAAATCAGACTAATGAATGCCTCAGATTCACTGGATTCTGTACCATCTTAGATTCACTGGATTTTGTACCATCTTAGATTCACTGGATTTTGTACTATCTTAGATTCACTGGATTTTGTACTATCTTAGATTCACTGGATTTTGTACTATCTTAGATTCACTGGATTTTGTACTGTCTTGCATTTTAATTGTTCCTAATGTTCAGCTGGTTTTCAATGCTTTCACTTTTTTCACTACCATTTTTTACACTGAAAAACGGTAGTTTGTATGTATATGGAGATGACACTTGCACCAATAATGCTTAGCAAGCATTTTTTATTGTTCGTTTCACATTTAATAATTCAATTATAGGCTTTGATGGCTCTCAGGAAGCTTAATCCTGGTAAACACACACAATGAGGTACCCTATGGAATGCAAGAGAACATAAACCAGATTAAAAGGGCGCATTTCAAAAATTTTCAGTGGTCTTAATTTGAACTCTTCCAGTAAGCATCTTCTGAAACCAGGCAATCACAACAACGAAATATTTATGTAAACGTGCAAAACTGCTTAAAAAACATTTAAATCAGTGGCTGAACATTTGCATAAAAAAAAATGTAAACGCACTTGTAACCGAATTCTTGGCCCAAAACAATGTTCTGAAAGCATAAACACAACTGTAAATGATGTGTTAATTCAATGAAACTTAAAACACCTCTTCTGTATACTTCCAGTTCACACCCATACTGCCTTGTGGCGTCCAGAACTTTTTTTGGTTTGGCTTCTTTAACTAAGTGACTTACCAACTAATAATACTTAGTATTAGAAAGGGCAATGAGCTATTAGCAAAATGACACTAAGAGCGTTAGTCTAGGATGTCCAGCAGTGAAGAAATTTATCTTTGTCACTTCTTATTCATATTTTCAAATTTAAGTTCATGTTTTCATAACTGAGAGACCTATATGTTATTGAAATGTATGGCATGAAACACCAAATGTGGGAAACAGGACAATTCACTGAAAATGTTGGTTTACATCACCTTATACTGAAAATATTGCTAGTTATTTGCTAGTAATTATGAAAATAAGCAATTATACCATGACCCCCCCATTAATATTCCACAACGTGCACGCTGATTGGCCAGCGTGCACGTTGTAAATTGACTTATACTAATGGAAAAAGGTCTGGTCGCCCAGAATTTTTCCATTAGTATAAGTCTTTTTTAAAACACTGTCTCGCTATGTTAAAGGAGTTTAACATAGTGAGACAGGTTTAAAAAAAGCAATGGAGATCTCCGTTACTTTTTTTAAAGCTGTCTCGCTATGTTAAACTCCTTTAACATAGCGACACAGTGTGTAAAAAGCAACGGAGATCTTGCTTTCTCCGTTGCTTTTTTTTTTAAACCTGTCTCACTATGTTAAATGGGTTTAACATAGCGAGACAGCTTTAAAATAAGCAACGGAGATCGCCGTTGCTTATTTTAAAGTCTCATGTTAAACCCATTTAACATAGCAAAACAGTTTGTAAAAAGCAACGGAGATCTTGCTTTCTCCGTTGCTTTTTTCAAAACTGTCTCGCTATGTTAAATGGGTTTAACATAGTGAAACAGTAAAAAGCAACGGAGATCTTGCTTTCTCCGTTGCTTTTGCCCACAGCTTTGATGTACTGCGTAGGCGTAAGCATGCGCAGTACATCAGAACTGCCACAGAATACCAGACAGCTGCGGAAGGGCAGCAAGGAGGCATTATACAATGCCATTATTTAAGAAAAGTAATTATTTTTTTTCTTAAATAATGTCATTGTATAATAACAATAACCCACTTCTGGGTGTGGGTAATGCTGTATTTACCCACGGTTGGCTTTGTTTGGTCCCTCGGGCTTCGCCCTCGTGACCAAACCACGCCAACCGTGGGTAAATCCAGCATTACTCACACCCAGGCGTGGGTTACTGCTATAACATTCCATATGTACTTAATACTTAAAAAACTGAGTGACTTACAAACCATTGCATGACACTAAATAAAACGTTAGATGTTGTTGAAGAAAACTGTCTTTGATGTTTGCTCTGTAAGTTGTACATGTTGAGAGATATCCAGTATTATTTGTTTTGCTAACTTTACGATAAGGCATATGTTTTAATATTTCTGTAAATATCTCAAAAAACATGTACTTACAGTAGAAATTCTTGTTATGTTAAAGTTTATGTCTGGATGACAAAAATGTTCTTCAAATATATGTCTAGGCTGTATGGTTTTTAAGATATAAAATTTGTGAATTTACAAAAATATACTTTGGTTTTGTGTACATTACATTACAATATTTATGGAAAAGTCTATGAATCACCAACTATTGTAACTGTAAAGAATACTTCAAACTGATGATCACCATTTGTACAATTTTTTGTTCACAAAATATTTACGTTTATCTTATGCTTCTGAGGTTTATTTTTTCAAAAAAATGTTCTGAAATGCAAGATGTGCACAGGCTGCTAGAGATGTGACATTCCACACCACATAGGTGTTAATAAGTTAAGGGTAAGAAAGGTTTATAAAGGCCTGTGACATTACACACCACATAGGTGTTAATAAGTTAACGGAAAGAAAGGTTTATAAATGTCGGCTTCTTTAAAGAGGTATCCAATTAGTCCTAATGAGCAAGTAGGCTCATAAGGAGCGAGCACAGTAGCACAGTGGAAAGCTCTGTCGCCTCACAGCAAGAGGTTCCCCTAGTTCAATGGAGTGCCTTCTGTGTGCAGTCTACATGTCCCCTCTATGTTCGCCTGGGTTTCCTCTGGGTGCTCCAGTTTCGTCCCACATGCCAAAGACATGCAAGTAGGTGGAATGGACACACTAAATTTGCCAACGGTGTGACTGTGTGTGCAAATGTGGTGTGGAAGAACTATCATGGCAGGACTTGCCACCTGGCGGTGCAAACCTTGGCTCTAGATGACTGTCACTGTTGAAGTGACAGCCCAACTCCATGTGAAAAAATGAGAAAAGGGGTTGTGGACAGATGGAATGGAGTTAATCCTACCATATCTCTTACATCTGTAAGATCAATCATAGAAGACTTGGGCCATTCACTAGTAGGCTCCTACCACCAACTGTTCAACTATATTAAGTGAACAATTTAGCATCAGTTGTGTAAGACTCTGGATTTGAAAAAGTCATTTATTCTGACAAAAGCACTTATCCATCAAATAAAGTCTTTTAGAAAAACAAAGAATGTTTGTCTTATTCTCATTGGAAAGAAGATTTATACCATAAGGGCTTCAAAGTTATCAATCCTACCAAAGGGTCTCTTACACTTTTCTCTTCTTTTGGCTGTTCCCGTTAAGGGCTGCCACCACGGATCATCTGCTTCCATTTCTTCCTGTCCTCTGCATCTTGCTCTGTCACACCAACCACCTGCATGTCCTCTCTCATTGCATCAATAAACCATATTTTAGGCCTTCTTCTTTTCCTCTTACCTGGCCACTCCATCCTTGGCATCCTTTTCCCAATATACCCATCATCCCTCCTCAGCACATGTCCAAAGCAATGCAATCTTGCCTCTCTGGCTTTGTCTCCAAACCGTCCAACCTGAGCTGAACCTCTAATATACCGATTCCTAATCCTGTCCATCTTTGCCACACCCAATTCAAATCTTAACATTCTTAACTCTGCCACGTCTATCTCAGACTCCTGCTTTTTTGTCAATACCACCATCTCCAACCCATATAACATAGCTGGTCGGTCTTACTACCCTCCTGTATACCTTCCCTTTCACTCTTACTGGTAGCAGTCTGTCACAAATCATTCCTGACATTCTTCTCCACCCACTCCACTCTGCCTGTACTCTCTTCAACTCTCTTCCTCACTCACCATTACTCTGAACTGCTGATCCCAAGTATTTAAACTCATCCACCTTCACCAACTCTGCTGCCTGCATCCTCACCATTCCTCTGTCTTCCCTCTCATTCACACACATATATTCTGCCTTAGTCCTGACCTTCATTCCTCTCCTCTTTAGAGTACATCTCCAACACTCCAAAGTCTCCTCGACCTGTTCCCTACTCTCACTACAGATCACAATGTCACCCGCAAACATCATAGTCCACGGGGACTCCTGTCTGATCTAGTCTGTCAACCAGTCCATCACCACTTCAAATACGAAAGGGCTCAGAGCTGATCCTTGCTGTAATCCCACCTCCACCTTACATGCATCCATCACTCCTACCGCAGGCCTCGCCACTGTCATACTACCCTCATACATATCCTGTACCAACCACTCTTACATACTGCTCTGTCACTTCCGACTTCCTCATACGATACCATAACTCCTCATTAGGCACCCTTATGCTTTCACTAAGTTCACAAAGACACAATGCAACTCCTTCTGACCTTCTCTATACTTCTCCATCAACACTCACAGAGCAAACATTGCATCTGTATTGCTCTTTCCCAGCATGAAACCATACTGCTGTTCACTAATCATCACCTCCCTTCCTAACCAAGCTTCCACTACTCTTTCCCATAACTTCATGCTGTTACTGATCAATTTTATCCCTCTGTAGTTACTACAACTATGTACATCACCCTTATTCTTAAAAATTGGTACCAAAACACTTCGCCACTCCTCAGGCATTCTCTAATTTACCAAGATTTCATTAAACAATCTGGCTAAAAACTCCACTGCCATCTCTTCTAAACACCTCCATGCTTCCACAGGTATGTCATCTGGACCAACAGCCTTTCCATTCTTCATCTTCTTCATAGCTGTCCTTACTTCCTCCTTGCTAATTTGTTGCACTTCTTGATTCACTATCCCCACATCATCCAACCTTCTTTATCTCTCATTCTCTTCATTAATCAGCCCCTCAAAGTAATCTTTCCATTTGCTCAACACACTCTCCTCGCTTATCAGTACTTTTCCTTCATTATCTTTTATCACCCTTACCTGCTGCACATCTTTCCCAGCTCAGTCTCTCTGCCTAGCCAATCGGGACAGGCCCTTTCCTCCCTCCTTAGTGTCCAACCTTTCATACAACTCGCCATACGTCTCACCTCCTTATACTCCTGTCTACTTTCTTCATCTCTCTGACAATCCCACTTCTTCACTAACCTCCTTCTCTGTATACTCTCCTGTACTTCCTCGTTCCACCACCAGGTCTCCTTGTCGTCCTTCTTCTGTCCAGATGTCACACTAAACACCTTTTTAGCAGTCTCCCTTACCAGCTCTGCTGTAGTTATCCAGCTATTTGCTAACTCTTCACTGCCAACCAGTGCCTATCTTAACTAATCCTTGAACTCCACCTCACAATCACCCTTTTTCAACTTCCACCATTTGATCCTTGGCACTGCCTCACACTCCTCCTCTTGATCACCAATGTCATCCTACAGACCACCATCCTATGCTGCCTAACTACACTTTCCCCTGTCACCACTTTACAGTCTCCGATCTCCTTCAGACTGGCCCTCCTACACAGAATATAATCCACCTATGTGGATTTTCTTTCGCTCTTGTACGTCACCCTGTGCTCCACCCTCTTCTTAAAAATACGCATTCACCACAGCCATGTCCATCTTTTTCACAAAATCCACTACCATCTGCCCTTCTGCATTCCTCTCCTTAACACCATACCCAACCATCACTTCCTCATTCCCTCTGTTCCCTTCACAAACATGCTCACTGAAATCCGCTCCAATCACCACTCTCTCACACTTGGGTACACTCAGCACCACTTCATCCAACTCACTCCAAAATTTTTCTTTCTCATCCATCGCATACCCAACTTGTGGAACATATGCACTAACACCATTCATCATTACACCATCAATTTCCAGTTTCATAAATATCACTCTATCTGACACACTTTTCACCTCCAAAACACTCTTGGCATATGGTTACTTCAGGATAACCCCTACCCCATTTCTCCTCCCATCCACACCATGATAGAACAATTTGAACCTGCCTCCGATACAGCTAGCCTTACTCCCCTTCCATCTGGTCTCTTGTAATTACAATATCTCAACTTTCCTTTCTCTCCATCATATCAGCTAGCTCTCTCTCCTTATACCAGTCATACTGCCAACATTCAAAGTTCCTACCCTCATTACCATACTCCTAACCTTCCTAATCTCTTCCTGCCTTTGGCCTTTTCTTCTCCTTCTGCCAACAGTAGCCCAATTTCCACCAACACCCTGGTGGCTAACAATACTGGTGGCAGTCGTTGTTAACCCAGGCCTCGTCCTATCTGGTATGGAAATCTGTACTGTCTGTATATGTCATTTGGCAAAAGTTTTGCACCAAATGCCCCTCCTGATGTAACCCTCCCCATTTATCTGGGATTGGAATCGGCTGGGTTCAAAGGGTCTCTTACACTATCCTGATTCATTTTTAATTTGCTTGTTCATCCTGAACCTCATGTCAGAGGGTCAGGTTGGATAAACAGATTTGCTTCACTGATAGTGGTTTTGTGGTTTGTTTAATTTTCCTTGCTAAAGAAGGAATCAGTAAAAACAAAACGAAAACTCGAGAAAAGCTAGAACTTCCACTGAGTGACCACCCAAACCTCTTGTATCAGAGGCACATGGGATATATGTAAATGATCCTTATGAACATCACGTGTTTCAGCTAAATGGTAATTCTGAATGCCCATGACTTGTTTCGTCATTTTAATGGACAATTTCTGGCCAATAAAGCCAAACCCCACTAGCTGTGGATATGCATATTTCGGCCTTGTTATGACCTCGTTAGCACAGCACAAGCAGAGTGTTTGACTACGCATTAGAAACACAGGGCTGTTATACCCAGCTGATGTCCATTATCATAAGGGTCACTGCAAAAATATCCCAAACAACAAACTAAAACAATGAGTGAGAAGGTCACTGAAAAAACAATCATGTACCTCTGATACAAGAGGTTTGGGAGGTCACTCAGTGGAAGTTCGAGCTTTGCTGGAGTTTTCATTTTGCTTTTACGGATTGGTTTTTCAGTGACCTCCTCACTCATTGTTTTAGTTTGTTGTTTGGGATATTTTTGCATATAGTTGGGGGGTGTAGGTTTGTCGACATTGTTAGTTTTGTGGTTTCGAGTCTCTCATATGAGCACTCGAACCAACGCAATTCGTGGTTTTAAAGGTAAACCATATCCCTATCAAGATATAACCCATAAAGCTAAGGCTACTGCAGCAGTGATTTATGATGAACATTTTTTTTAAATTATCCCCATAAACACTGTTAGTATTAGGTCTCATACAATGGAAGCTGGTGTATTGGAGTGTAATCTTGATGCCCCATGCACTACATACAAATTACCAGGGCTGTGAGAGGCACAGCATTCAAGCTTAGTGAGGCTACAGGGAGCAAAAAATGCTTTAACTGCATTATAATGACTTTCAAGATGCTGTAATTCTTTCTCCAACTGCACACTATTTCACAACTGCAAAACTTGCAATTACTGGTCTCATGCTTTCATTATGGATCCATAAAATTGAATTCACAGCATCTCATGATAAAGATCAATCTCTGGCAGCTATATTTGTGTTAGCCAAATCTGTGTTGACTCTTAAGATTCCTTCTGGTCAATGGACATTAGTAACTATCCACATCAATTTCTATCAATAAGCAAATCATTTGAACATGGGTACATACTAGGTAAGTGATCAGGGGCACCATAAAATGCCTAGCCATATACACCTTTAAGCTGACAAATGTAACATTTCTTGCCCACCTTTTCAAGCACTTAATATACTGTTACAACACTGCCAAATATATATTTTGATAGATTTTTGTCATCTTTGGCCAGGATGACCGTCTGCAGGTGGTCAGAGACTCTTCTTCCCTAACAACTTCTCTAGACCAATCAGTGTAACCTGCCTGTACTGTGACAAAGTTGATGGAGTGCTCAAACCATCTTCATGGTGTGGAGGCAGAAGAGGAAATCAAGGTATCCTGACTTAGCCTCATCTACTACTAACTGCAGAATTTTATTTTATATGCCCTATACTTCCCTGATGGTAGGGACATGCAATGTCACACACCCATGGGTACACCAGCCCATAAAACACTGACATCTGATCTCCCTCCTCTGTGGACACATGCATATGTGACACTAATGATGCTCTCCCAGCCTCCGCTATACAGCAAAATTGTGCTTAGAGATCCCACGCCCTCCATCCAAAAAACAGGATCATAAAGCAGCCACTCAAGCCTAGCCACCCAGCCAGCCCTGCTGCTTCCCAGCTCTCCAGTACCTCAAGGCAAATGCCCAGCCCCATAATCAAATGGAAGTTAGCCTCTAAAAATGGCAAGCATTATCTATAATGTTTTATAAAAAATTTCAACAAAACAGAGAATTTTAAATATTCAAAAAGAGCATCATTAAATATGGGGAAGAAAAACCTTTGAAACAAAATCCTTTTGAGTAAAGATGGTCCAAAAACTTAATTAGTACGAGATCTAAATGCTTGTGATGCTGTCAAAAAGTAGACACTTCCTGCTGTACAGACACAAATGTCAGAATTATAAAGTGAACCACACTAAACCCTCTAATATAATAGTAAAAGGCGCTCTAAGTACTTACTGGTTCCCAGTAGTTGAACGTTTCATCACAGTCAGAGATATTACTCAACAAAGCTGCACAGAACCTTGCTGAGATAAGGCATTTAAAAGCTGTAGATCCTTCAGGTGCCCAAACTTGCCCTGCTCTACTGGTAGAAGACCTAAAGAAAAACAAATACAATGTTAGGTATGGACACAAATCTGCAATAAACAAAAGTAATGCTCAAACTGTGAACATAGTGTCATAGTTAATTTCCAGATATTAAGGTACCTAAACCTAAGCACTAACAGCCTGTTGATAATTAAAAACTCAGCAAACTTAACACTGTAAAAATCATAATTAAAAAAAACATAACTAAATGCTTTTACTCTCATAAATAATTTAAGTAGATTCACCTAAAACAATATACTTTAGGGATGTACGAAACATGGTCTCAGAACTGCACACCTTAATCAAGGAAAGTAGTCCATTTAACAAGACCAGTGAGAGGCAAGATCTACAGAATAGAATGCTTACCTGAGGACTCTGGAGAGGTCATGTGGACAACCCGTTACCTGTCACATGATAATCTGACAGGTCATGCTGGGAAGTAAGGCAAAATAAGTTTCAAGTAAAAAGGACCCAGACTGTGTAGCTCTTAGTTTCATAGTTTCATAGTTTAGTACTAGGCTATCTGCCCTGGGGCATTTGTAAGCCTAGCCATAGTGATGTGGCTTTTGCCACCCCATGAAATGGTACAAAAATGTACAGAATACATTTAGAATACTGTGCCTCTGTCTAGTAGTGACAATGAAGGTCCCCTTATATAATAGAATTAGTTTACTGTGCCCCTGTCTAGCAGTGACACAGATGTGACCCCTGGGGTAAACTTATGATCTCCCATCCACTCATCAAGATTTCTCTTGAAGAGAGTCAGTGAGTGGCTCTGCCTAATATGAACTGGTATCTTGTTCCAAAGCATGGGAAGCCTCTGGGTTATGAATCTATCCCTCCAGCATGTCCTATTCATACTTGTGCTGAGGTTTAAGTCTTTAGCTCTCGTGGTCCTGATGGATTTGGATTTTTTGAGATGGAGCATGTCCATCAGATCCTGATTGGACATGGCCTTGTACGTCAGGCAGAGATCACCTCTGAGCAGGCAGTATGCTACTGAATAGAGCTGAAGTTTCTTTAGTCTGGCAGAATAAGACATATGTTGGAGACCCTTGATCCTCTTGGTGAGGTACTTTTGTGGTCTCTCCAGCTGTTGCAAATGCCAGGTGAGGTACATACCAAATGGGGCATTGTACTCAATCATGGGTCTGATGAGGGAGGAGTATAGGGGTACAATGACATCCTTGGATCTGGATGTGAATCCCTTCATGATGAGGTGTGCAAGGTAGAATGTTTTTCTAACCACTTTGGCAACGTGGGTGTCAAATGAGAGGTCGCTTTCGACTTGGGTCCCTAGGTCTCTGATTACTTTTTCCATACTCAGTGGGTTGCTGTCTATGTGATAATTTGTGGGTACTTTGTTTTTCCCAAAGGGGATGACTATACATTTTTTGGCATTTAGTTTAAGGCCGTGACTCCGGCACCAGTTGTCCATTTCTGTGAGGCCTTTTTGTAGGATGTATGTGTCCGCTGGAGTATCGACTATGGCGCCTAGTTTGCAGTCATCTGCGAACTTTGTCAGCCACAGCCCTCCCATGTTTGCTTTAACATCTGAAGTAAATGCCGAGAAAAAGGGGTCCCAGGACAGATCCCTGTGGGACACCACTTGTGACTGGCTTTGAGTCTGACATTGCTCCAGCGATTTTAACTTTATGGGTTCTGTCCTTTAGCCAGTTTGCAACCCATCTAGTGACATAAGGGTTTACGTTTAAGCTGTTGAGCTTATCTATGATACCTGAGTGGGGTATTGTGTTGAAGGCCTTAGCCAAGTCCAGGTAGGCTGTATGGACTGCTTGCCCTCATCAATGGCTCTAGTGACTGTTTCAAAAAAGTCAACCAGGTTTAAAAGGCAGGATCTGCCTTTTACAAAGCCGAACTGGGTGGGGTCAAGTGTCTGTAGGTCCCCTATGTCTCTGTTTATGAGTTCCATAATGATTCTTTCCATAGCTTTGCAGACCAGGCTGGTTAAGCTTATGGGGCGGTAGTTCCCAGGGTCTGTAGAGGTACCCCTTTTGTGGAGTGGGACCACTGTTGCTGTACGCCAGTGTTCAGGTACATATCCTGTAGTAAGGCTAAGGTTAAATAGCATTTTTATGTGCGGGTTTAGCTCCTCTTGGAGTTCACGTAGCACGCAACCTGGGATACCGTCAGGTCCCATTGATGCTGTGTTTTTAGCTTTGTTGAGGGCAGGTTCTCACTTGGACATCTGAGATGACAGGGAGATTACATTCAGCTGGGATAAGTATTTCTTCTTTTGGGGGTGAGGGAGAAATTTGCACTGAACCTGTTGGCCAGAATGTTGGCAATATCTGTGGGTTCAGTGTATTTTTTGTTGTTGTGAACTAACTCTGAGCATATCTGAGGGTTTCCGCCCAGGTTTCTAACATAGCTGAAGAAGGCTTTGTGATTATCTTTAGTGTCCTTAGCGATTTTTCTCTCAAAGTTGGCCTTGGATGTTTTTATGAGAGAATGTAGTTTTCTGCTAATGTTGATCAGAGATGTCTTCCCTTTATGGGATTTTGCTCTGATGTGCAGTAGCTTCCTTCTTTTGTTATACAATTTGTTAATGGCTGAGGTCCACCAGACAGGACGCTTACCTTTGGTGGAGAGGGACTTGGATTTATTCGGGATTGCATGATCCATGCATTCTTGGAGATGTCCATAGAAAGCATTTGTGAAGGATTCGGCATTGTGGATGTGGTATCCACTGGCCCAGTGGGCTTAAAGGATACCATCTCAGTCTTAAGAAGAGTGAAGTCTGCTTTTGAGAAGTTTTTCACTGTGGTCATTTGTGCTGGGGGTGGAGGTGGGATATGTATTATCCAGGGTGATTAGTTTGTGGTCAAATCTCACTAGTGAGGGGTATACCTCCGGTGTGGAGCATTTTGTCCCCATGTTTGTGATGATCAGGTCTAGTATATTATCTCCCCTAGTGGGAGAGGTGACTAGTTGTTCCAGTGCATTTGAATTTATGAATTCCAGGAACCTTTGGGCTAGGGTGTTAGGGCTAGAATAATGTACCCAATCTATGTTTGGGTAGTTGAAGTCTCCCAGTATGATGGTATTTTGTGATACATTCATATCCTCTAATGTCTTTAGGAAGGCTGAGTGGGGTTCCTGAGATTGGGAGGGTGGTCTGTAACATGCTACCAGTTGTATAGCAGTTTTGCCTATGGTTAGTTGCACCTGTATGGTATCTGATGCTTCATGTGTTGCTACTAACCTGGAGGTGTGGGTGTCTTGATAGGGTAAGGTCAGGATCTTAACAATCAACTTGGCTATGAGCGGCAGGCAGTGTTTATCCTATAACACAGGTGTAAAATTACTGATAGAGAGAGTACCAGAAGAATCCTGAACTTTGAACCCACTGTAGTCATGCTATGTCACCCTCAAAAGCCCAAAGTAAAGTGCGTACAACAGTTAAAACAAATGCATGACAGCAAAATACCATTTGGTATTAGGCATTCAATCCATGCAACACTTGCAAAATAAAATTAAGACAATGTTCCAACAATTGAGAACAGGCCCTTGAATGTCAAGCTGAAGGAATCACAACCAGCCCTTACACATGAGGTACAAATGCCAATCTACTCTACCCAAAAAAAATATAAAGGGAGAAAGGAATGGAATCTGAAACTTACAAAAGTGATATGCACAGTACTGCCTTAGTCTTCCCTGGGTAACCTACAGTCAGCTACCATTCAACCCGTGAAGGAAAGAATCTATCCAGTTTCCAAGGTAGCAAGAATGAAAACTTTCTCCTAAGAAAAGGAGAAGTACTGACAAATGCCATTAGCACAGTCAAAGTCAAAGTAAATTTTATTGTCATACAGATCAACACAGAGGAAAAAGTGCGTATCACTGCACGAAATTTCGATACTCGGGCTCGTACCATAAGAATTATAGTTTACAGAAGGAAGATTAATCATTTAAAAATACTGAAATAGAAATCAAAAATAAGACATTAAAAATAAACACAACAAAAGTGTAAAGTGAGCTATGTAGATAATGACATACTGCACATAAATAATGTTTGTTTACCCATTTAGCAGGTTAGACTATGGGTTTGTTGTTCAGCAGTCTGATAGCATATGGGAAGAAGCTGTTATGGAATCTGGATGTCCTGCATCTAATGCTTCTGTAGCGCTTCCTTGTTGGCAGGAGTTTGAACAGTCCACAGGCCGGATGATGTATATCCCTCAGTAGTTTTTGGACTCTGCCATAGCATCTGTTTGAATATATCTCCTGTAGGGACTGAAGGCTGGAGCCAGTGATTTTGTGGATTGTTTAATGATCTTATCCAGTGCCTTCCGATGGGCTTGAGAGCAATTTCTATACCAGACAATGATGTTGTTTGTCAGTGCGCTCTCAACTGTGGCTCTGTAGAGGGTAAGTAGGACCTGTGGGGGAGGTTAGCTCTACGAAGTCTCCTAAAAAGTGGAGACGTTGTTGGGCGCTCTTTATAAGGTAGGAAGTGTTTGTGGCCCAACTGAGGTCTTACGAGATATGTATCCCTAGGAATTTGGTGCTATTAATTCTCTCCACTGTGGCACCATTGATGAGGATAGGGGTGTATGGCTTATTTACCTTCCTAAAATCGATGATGATTTCCTTGGTTTTCCCAACATTTAGTGCTAAGTTGTTGTCAGTGCACCAATGAACGAGTTAGGTCACCTCCTCCCTGTAGGCTCCCTCATCTTTCTTCTTGATAAGGCCAATTACTGTGGTGTCATCTACAAATATGATGATTCTGTTTGAATGATGCTTAGCTGTGCAGTCATATGTTAGAACTGTGAAAAGAAGTGGACTGAGTACACAACCTTGTGGGACCCCGGTGTTTAGAGTGATGCTGTTTGAATGATGTTTTCCACCTCGAACTATATGTGGTCTTTCAGTCAGGAAGTCGAGGATCCAGTTGCATATTTTGTTTTCTATGCCTAGATTACTCAGCTTAGATAGCAGTTGTTGTGGAATTACTGTACTGAAGGCAGAGCTGAAGTCTATGAACAGCATGCGTACATAACAGTCTTTATTTTCCAGGTGGTCCAAGGTGTGATGAAACGTTAAGGCTATGGCATCCGCAGTAGAACGATTTGGCCTGTATGCAAATTGAAAAGGATCAAATGTAGCAGGTAGACAGGATGTTATGTGATCCTTGACCATTTTTTCAAAACATTTCATCACTACTGAGGTAAGTGCAATTGGCCGATAATCATTTAATGATGCTGGAGATAGTTTCTTGGGCAGAGGGATAATGTCGGTGGTCTTGAAGCATTTGGGCACTTTTTCCTGGCTGAGAGATGTACTGAAAATGTCTGTGAAGACTGGTGCCAGCTGATCAGCACAGTACAGTACTGAGAGCATACACATCATCTGTGCAATTAATTTTAATATTTGCAGCATACGCAAAGTAAAAAAAAAAAAGACCGAGCTCTGCAACACCATGCATATCAGTGTTTAGCTCAAGAAAGACTTTATAATGAAAACTTATCATTAAATGTGAACCAGGAGCTGTGAGGCAAACAGAGTACTATCATGGTCAAACCACAGTGGGAAGCAAAGGCATGTAATTAATACAGTATGATCAAGAACCAAGATCAATTTTAATTATTGCTCTTTCACAATGAGGTAATAAGAACTCTTATATGTGGGAAGTCTCAGTGCTCTCCTCTCTCTCAATCTAAAACTAGACTGAGAGTGGCCCAAGTGGTGGCGGGATATACGATAAAAATACAGCTATGCATACAGAACCTTCTCAATCACCAACATGATGAAAATAGAAGCTGCTGCTACTGAAAGACCTACAGAATAGCAATTCTGTTTATCTTGTTTTTTGGTAATGGCTTCCTCTCAGGCCTGTACTTTACAACATCACTTTGGCTTTAACGTCCAGAAGAAGCAAATGCCACAGCTACTTTGAAATGGTTGTGAATACATACACATACTGTACACTTAACACCAATGAAACAAATAGGTCTTTGACCATGACCTAAATGCTCACACACTTGCTAATAAATTCTTCTTCTTTCGACATTTACCGGTCAGGGGTCACCACAGCAGATCACCTGTCCGCTTATGATTGGCAGTGGAGTTTTACGGTGTTGAGTTGTCAGCCCGGTGCCCAACCTTCCACAGAAGGCACACACAAGCATGCACTCACATTTAGGGCCAATTTAGAGTGTCCAATCCACCTACAGCATGTCTTTGGGATGTCAGAGAAAACCGGAGCACCCGGAGGAAACCCATTCGACCACAGCGAGGACATGCAGACTCTGCACAGAAGGCACCCCAGTCGAGGATTGAACCAGAGAACTTCTTGCTGTGAGGCGACAACAGTAACCGCTGCACCACCGCAGCAACCCACATTTGCTACTAAATATCCTTACCAAAGGAATTGCAATCTTGACAGAAACACCCATCACTGAAGTCTGATGGTTTATTACTGATCATGCTAGATAACTTCCTTTAACATTTCCCTACAAAACTACTGTACACTGATGGAGCAGAATTAGACCATACTCCACTTGAGAAGCATGAGTCAACTGTGCAAAGACATCATAACAACCAAATACTCTTTGGAAGATAATGCAATAAATCTTCAAGCAAACTCTAGAAAGGTTGAGCTACTTAACAGCATTCCAGATCTCACCATCTCCCTCCATACATGTACCATTTCAATCTTCTTTTTCATTTCTTAAATTTCTATAATAATCAAAATACAAAAACGTGCTGAACTGAAATCTATAGAAGTGTGCCATTTAGATAGCTGCAAAGCACTACAAGTAAAGAAAAGTTGTGTAAGAACTTACCATAACCATAGATGTCCTTCTCTTCCATGTTGCAGTATTCTGCATAGGGGTTTACCCTTCTAGTCCCGCATACGTATGGCTAGTAACCAAAAGGGTTTCAGTCCCTCCTAGGTACGAGAGACGTCAGGTCTAGGCAAAAGTAAGTGGGCCATAAAAGTGACATCAGCACGCACTAGCCCTCAGAACTGAAGGCCCTAGTCGGAGCCAGTCTGAATAGGGCAATTCCAAGTCATTGCCTGCCAGAGAGGGATAAGGGAGGATAGGAATACTGCAACATGGAAGAGAAGGACATCTATGATTATGGTAAGTTCTTACACAACTTTTCTATATCCTTCTATTCCTGTGTTGCAGTATTTTGCATATGGGTGAGTGCCAAAGCTCACTGAGAATGGGTGGTCAGTATGGAAGTAGATTCCAGGAACCCATGCAGGACAGCCCTAGCGAACCCTGCCCTAGACCTAGAGAAGTGGTCTAGTTTGTAGTGTTTGGTGAAGGTGTGAACTGACTCCAGGATAGAGGAGGTGTCCAGGCCCTTTGAAGAAAACCCCTGAGGATGCCATGGCTCTAGTGGAATGGGCTTTTACTGTACCCTGAAGTTATTTACCATGGTGCTGGTAACATAAAGTAATGGCCCTGGAAATCCAAGTTGAAATAGTCTGTTTGGACAGAGCCTTCCCTAGTGCTCTAGGGTGGAAAGATATGAAAGGTTGGTCAGCCTTTCTGATAGACTTAGTGTTGAGGAGGTAGAATCTAATTTGTCTGTGAACATCCAGGGAATGAAGCAATCTTTCACATCTTCCTTGTAGGTTTGGATAAATGGCCGGATTGAGAGACAGGTCATTGACTACCTTGGGCCATGAAGGATGGACTTGTCTGGCTCCCCATTACCCTGTCGCAGATGCAGGTTGTCGAATGCGTCTTTGTCGAACTGAAAAGTGCGAAAAGGCAAAATAGCGAAGCAGCTTTTCAGCGAATTCTTTCCCTGGGAAAGAATTTGTTTGGCTGCTTTCGCTACTTTGCCTTTTAGGCACTGTAGTGTGATCTCGGAGTTGGTATATTTAAGAAGGGGGGGTGTGGGGGGCACAGACCCCCCCATGTCAGGGGGTGTGGAGGGCACAGCCCCCCACATTATGTAATGTTTTACAGTTTTTTTTTTTTTTCGGAACAGCAATTTTAATCACTGTTCTGCGGTTTTGACGTTGTAACCTGGGGTCGATTATGTGTTGTTCGCTCTCCTGAGCATGCAATATCATAATATAGATCTGGATTTGTCCCGAGGGTAGCCCTGTCTTTATGACAGACAAGAAAGAGAAGGGTAGCCATTAGTGCCTGGAGCTCTGATACCCTTCTGGCTGAAGTGATGGCCACTAGAAGGACCGTCTTCCAGGTGCAGAGCTTTAGGGAAGCTTGATCAGCAGGCTCAAAGGCTGGCTGTGTAAGCTTCTCCAGCAAATACTTGAGATCCCAAGGAGGAGGGGTAGGTTTCCAGGGGGGGGTCTGAGACATAGGACCCCTTTGAGGAAGAGCTTCAAAAGAAGCCTGGATGCCAAGGGGGAATTCATGGGTAGGTATGCAGAGATAGCAGACATGTGTGCCTTAATAGATGAGTAGGCCAAGCCAGTCTGAAGTAACTCACACAAATAAGACAGCAGTAGGGGAATTTCACTGGTAAGTGGATCCAGCTGCTTACTTTGACACCAAGAAATGAACCTTTTACATTTAGACAGGCAAGATTTTCTAGTGTTAGGTTTCCTGGCCTCCTGCAGGACATTGAGCACATCCTCATTGTAAAGGTGTCTGTATGGGATCAGAAGCCTATCCGCCACACGGTCAGGTGTAGCACCTGCCACTGTGGGTGAATTAAAGATCCCTTGTGCTGTGTGAGAAGGTCCACTCTGTGGGATAACTTGTGGTAATTGCCCTTGAACAACTGAAGGAGTAAGGGGAACCAATGCTGTCAGGGTCAATAAGGAGTCACCAACAAGATTTTCGGATTGTCCTGTTGAATCCGTAGCAGGACCACCTGAATGAGACAATGCATAAAGGTATTTCCCCTTCCATGAAATAGTGAAGGCATCTGTTGCCAGTGCCTGTGGGTCTGGTGTCCTGGTACAATATCCAAGAAGTTGCCTGTTGTTGGCAGAGGCAAACAGGTCTATTTGTGATGTGGGTGTACCCCCCATCTGTGGACTATGTCCAGGAAGATATCCCTGTGGAGCATCCATTCATGACTGTTTGTACTGAATCTGCTTTGGAGTTCTAGAGAGAGAGAATGTATACTGTTTTCAGGGTAATTCCCTGGGAAGTTGGTACCTCCCACGCTAGTATAGCAAGTCTGCAGAGAAGGCAGGACTTGGTTCCTCCTTGTTTGTTGATATACCACAGGACTGTGGTGTTGTCTGTGTGTACATCAGGAGGGATCCCTTCTGAAGGAGAGGAGTGAATGCCTGAAGGGCTAGGAGGATTGTCTTCATTTCTCTGGCATTGATATGTTCTGTTTCCTGCCTGTATGTCCACATGCCTTGAACTTTTCGATGGCCGAGAGTGGCCCCCCACCCCAAGTCTGTGGCGTCCGCATGTATGACCTGAGAAGGTTGAGGTGGATGGAGGGGTGTCCTGGGTTGAGCTTCACCTAGGCCAGCCACCATAAGATCTCCTTGTTTTAGGCATGGAAGTAAAGGCACAATGTGTTCCAGTGGGTGCTTGTGCTGTTTCCAGACAGAGCATAGGTACCACTGTAGTTTTCTCATGTGTAATCGAGCTAGGAGTTGCATGGGAATGGTAGCTGCCATGTAACCCACCAGCTTGAGGTACTGCCTTGCAGTCAGATGAGGGGGAGAGTAGAATCCCTTGCAGGTGCTCTGTAAGAGAACTCACCTTTGCTGGGGGCAGGTATATCTCTATCAAGTCTGTGCGGATTCTGCACCCTAAGAACACAATGTCTTGGATCGGTGTGAGGTTGGACTTTGGGAAGTTTATTTGGAATCCAAGAGCCTATAGTAGAGACACCATGAACTGGATATGGGTTGGGAGTGTTTTTTGGCTGGCAGCCTGTAAAAGGATGTTGTCCAGGTATGGGAACATTTGTATCCCTTTTGTCCTACAAAAGGCTATTACTGGAGCCAGGCATTTGGTGAAGACTCTGGGTGCGGTTGAAAGTCCAAAAGGCAAGGCGGAGAACTGCAAGTGTGAGGAACCCACTAAGAATCTTAAGTATTTCCTGTGAGTGGGTCTTATGGGAATGTGTAAGTATGCATTCTTGATGTCTAGTGTAGCTAGGAAGCCTTTGCCCATAATAAGACAGAATAGAGTTAGCAGAGTCAGCATTTTGAAAGATGGCACCTTTAAAAAAGGACTGAGCATTGAAAGGTCTAGGATGGGTCTCCATGGCCCTTCTTTTCTGGGAACTAAGAAAATCCTTGAGCAGAACCCTTTTCCAAATTGGGAGGGAGGTATTCTTTCTACAGTGCCCTGGTTTAAAAGGGACTGTAGTACTGGTAGCAGGAGGTGCAGCTGGTGAGCAGGAGGTTATGGCTTGACTAGACTTACTGGAGAGGTTTATCCAAGACAGGAAGTAACTCTCTTGGAGGACGGAGAGGACCCACTTGTCTGAGTGGCCTGATTCCAAAGAGGAAGGCAATAGGAAAGGCGAGCTGAAAGTGGGATGGAGGCGGCTGGTGGGGGAGGCAGGAGTGGCAGGTAGTCAGACACTACCTGCCCTGTCCACAAAGGGCATCCTTTGACTAGAGGAGGAAGGTGCTCTGGCTGAAGGATTTTTCTTTCTTGCTTGTCTGTATCTAGACTGAGGAGCAGGACTGGAGTGTTTCCTGATGAACTGTGTTTTTCGCAGGATAGTTCCTGTAAAATTTAAGTACAAGAGAAACTAGCAGATGTTTAAGATCCTGCATCTCTTATCCTTTTTGTTGCAGGGATTTGAAAAGATCTGCTACTTTTGAACCAAATAAGGCAGCACTGTCAAGTGGTGCATCATTGAGCTAAGCCCTGAAATCATCTAGCAGGGGTTGCAAGCGCAGCCAGGAGTATATGCAAAGTGCTGAAGCTGCTGACCTTGCTGAGGATTCTGCAGCATTGTAGCTACATTTAATTGAATGCCTGGTGACTTGGGATGCAAGGGCCAGTACAGAAGACATAATTTGGTGGCAGAGTCTAGAAGAGACAGGGCGTACCTTGCCACATCAGTCTGGTAATTAGTAGCTCTAAATGCCAAAGTGGAAGAGGTGTAAATCTTTTTGCCTAGCCTTTCCATAGTTTTGCTGTCTTTGTCAGCAGGACGGATGGTGGTGGTAGGCAAGAGTTTGGAAGCTTTGTCTGTGGACACAGAAATGGTAGCTTGAAACCTGAATCGGTCCTCAGTGAAAGCAGGAACACCTGGTGTACGACTGGTGACTGGAAAGTTCTGAAGGCTGGTGCATGCAGTCACTTTTATGGCCCACATACTCTCGCCTAGACCTGACATCTTGCGCACCTAGGAGGGACAAGCTTTTGGATACTGGCCATAAGTACGCAAGACTAGAAGGGTAAACCCATATGCAGAATACTGCAACGCAGGAATAGAAAGACATCTAAGGGTATCTACAAATATTTTTGAAGCCATTTACCTGATGCCAACTTGGAAAAATGTCTTCTGTAACCAGTCTAATGAGACTATTAAAAGCATTCATGGCCTGGCTCTGTGCCACAGAGAAATGCAGCCCTAACATCGACTCATACAGCTAAGGTTCAAATATGGGTCCTAACAAAAGAAGAGCCACGGAGGGAGACGGGTGAAAGGCCATGGCCACTTGACTCTCCTGGAAGGAAGGATGGTGGCAGGTGCTTGGGTGAGTACACAGGGCAGTGTGAGTTCTCTTAGGATGATCAGGGAAACCAATACCAATGCTCAGTGACACCGGCATGGCTGCTAGCTGGCCATGCCCCTTGAGAAGTGATAAATGAGCAGTGCAAAGGGTGTGCTACACAAAGTAAGGCATAACAGAAAAAAAATTACTTTTGATGCCTATGTAAATGGTGGCCCTTCTTAGTCAATCCTCTCCCTGATAATGGAGGAATAAGTGAGCCTACTGGCTAGAAGGGGGCATGACTGACAGGCACAGCAGGGGTAAACAAATGCAAAAAAAAAAAAAAAAAAAATCATGCATTCTTCCACTAAAAGAGGAAAAAAATTCATTACCTGGATACCAACAGAAGATGTAGGAAGTGTAACAAAACTCAGGGGAAGGATTATTTTGTTGTCTGCCTGTGTTATTTTGATGTACCAATATTCCAGAGTGATTTATTTTGTGGACTGTTAAAAAGCCATTCACAAATAGTGCACATGTTCTTGGTTTTCCACCCTTCTTGCTCCATGCCTACATAATACCCATTATTGTGTTGGAAAGGCAGTAGCACCCTGAAATGGACTGGTGACCATCCTGTCTTGAGCTCAGTTTCTAACTCACCATGACCTTGAAATGAATTAATCTTTTGCTAACAGAAGCACAGCAGATTAAGAATGCCCATGCTTTTCAAAAAACTCTATGAATGGTTGCTAGCTGTGTGACGGGTTGGTCAGTCAGAATAATAAAGTGTATACCTTTTCCCTGGGTACGAAAAACCTTTGGCAGAGAACGGTCTAAAAAACAATCCAGAAACACAACCTTGTGATGCAGTCACGAAGCAATTTTAAACATTTACCTTATACCCCAGTTCATTTGCATATATCCCATGGGCCTCTATTACAGGAGGTTTAAGGTATCATACAGTGAAAACTCTAGCTTGGCTAGGTTTTTCTTTGTAGTTTTTACTAATTGGTTTGTCTGCGTGACCTTTTTACTCTTTGGTTTGGATGTTAGTTGGGATATGCAGACACTTTAATTTTTCTGGACATCACCTGTGTTTCTAAAGTATAGTCAAAAAATCCACTTATGCTTTGCGGACAAGGCCATAAGAAGGCCAAAATATGCATGTCAACAGCTAGAGGGTTTTGCCTTTATTGGTCTGAATGCATCCACAAAGACATAAAAAGAAAGTCATGGATGTTCAAAAGCCATATAGCCGAAACACTGCAACACTGCATCGGTAAACTTTTAGTTACATACCCAGGCATACGTCCTCAAAACTGTAGTAGTACTGGTAGCAGTAGCCCTAGACACAGTATCTGCACCATCAAATACATTCGTCAAAGCATGTTTAGATAACTGGGATAGATTAGAAATAATAGAATTCAGACAGGCGCTACCTGAAGGAAGTGTTGCAGAGTATTCGCCCAAACTGACTAAATAACCAAGAATAAAACTTCCACATATATGCTTGGTAGTTAAGAATTCTGTATGCTAGAGTAGAAGAGGAGAAAATTCTCTTATCGAATCTGTCCAATACCATATACCAGGAGAAGGATTAGTATTGATTAAAAGTATATTTCCAGCTGGTGAAGAGGTTGAAATGGCAGCTGGGTCTGATCCAAGATGAGAGAAAACAAGAACTTGTTAGCTTCACTCTCTTTATCAAGTCTATCTGCCTTTTCAGGTACTGAAGGTTCATGGGGTTACTACAGACAGCATTAAACACATCCTCCAAAGCTGGAAAAAATCAGGAGGCAGGCTGCAATATGTAGCAAATCCACAATGAACATAACATATCTCCTGAGTTCAGGGGGACCATCCACTTCTACAAAAATACATCATTCATCTGGAAAACAGTTTGTGAAAGGGAAAATGTCTGCAAAGTAGCCGAAGAGGAACAACTTTTATTCAGAATCAGAGTTTTGGGCTTGTGAATCTCTAGGAGAAGAAGCCCTGTCCCTATCCAAGTCAGAATTCTCTGACAAACTTCCCTCAAGAACTTCTTTACTGATCTTTAGAGATTGAACTCTGATAACAATTTCCAAATTCCAGGATTAAAAGCCTGCAATAACTTCCTAAAAAGAAGTTATGTACTCACCATAACGTTCCATGTTTGTAGTCCATCTCACCCTTCATTCTTACATATGGGTTCAGAGCTGATCCTCGGCTCCAACTCGGCCGATTACAAAGCTCGAAGTCTCTCAGTTGGCTCGTGGCAAGGTAGGTATCCCATAGTGCACCAGTAAGAATCCCCAGATCTTGTTTGCTGTTGTCTAAAAAAGTGATAGAAGGTATTTCCACAAGGAACAACAAAAATGAAAGGTCTCCATATCCTCCAAGGATACATGGGCGAGGCTAGGTGGGTAAGAATGAAGGGCGAGATGGACTACAAACATGGAACGTTATGGTGAGTACATAACGTCTTTATGTTCTGTAGTCCTATCTCGCCTTCATTCTTGCATATGGGACAGTGTCCCTAGCACCTTTTTCTCGGGTCTCTCACAGGAATATATGCCTAAGAACCGTGGAATCAAAGGAGGCTCTACCCCTGGAGGCAAAGTCCAATTTGTAATGAGCAATAAAGGTATGAGGGGTAGCCCAAGTTGCTGCACATATACTGTTAATTGGAATTCTGGCTTGAAAGGCTGCAGATGTGGATACAGATCTGGTAGAACGAGCTTTCATTTTAAACAGGAGTTCTTTGCCATTAGAAGAGTAAATAAAAGATATACAATTTGAAATCCAGTTTGATGTTATCTTGGAGACTGGCATACTTTTTCTGGACTCAGAAAAAGATACAAACAATTGGTCTGATCTCCTAAGCTCCTTGGTTCTATGTAGATAGAACCTTAAATGTCTGTGAACATCAAGTTGATGAAACTTATATTCTACTTTGAATGATTAGGAAAAAAAGACTGGCAGTTCAATAGTTTGATTTATATTAGACTGAGAACAAACCTTTGGGACTGAAGGACAGATTCGTACAAAGGGAAAATCTGTCTCTATGACAAATCAAGTAAGGAGGTTTGACTGACATTGCTTGTAACTCTGACACTCTTCTGGCTGATGTTATGGCTGCTAGAAAAATGGTCTTCCATGAAAGGAACTTTAATTCACAGGTATGTGCGGGTTCAAAAGGCGGGGAATTAAGTTTGGACAGAATAAAGGAGATACAGGTTCTTGAAAAGGGGGTCTTATCAAGGCAGTGCCTTTCAAAAAAGATTTACACAATCTGTGAGCCATAAGATTAGGCTCGTGTTGTCCCAAATGAAAATTGGAGATCGCTGCTAATTGAACTTTGATTGTAGCAGCAGCTGATCCTAACCAAACTTTTTCATCAGGGAATTCCAACACCAAGGGAATGGGGGCTGTATAAGGATCTATGTTTTTCTCTCGTGCCCAGATAGAAAATATTTTCCATTTGCTAGCATACAATTTTCTGGTAGAAGGCTTGTGAGAAGACGTCAGGATATGTGTAACACCAGGGGAGAAATCATGAAGCCTGACTAGGAATGGAAGTGGAGAAGCCATGCTGTCAAGTTGAGGGTGTGGAGACAGGGGTGGAAGGTGCCTGACATAAGTGTCAGAAGGTCTGGTACTGGGTCCAGAGTCCATAGATCATCCAGAAGGTGAGGCCCGAGAAAAGGGAATCAAATATGACGAGGCCGGTAAGGACTGAAAAGAATCATTGTGCTTCCCAAGGTCTTTGCTTTCTGGATCACTTTCGATATTAGCGGAAAGGGAGGGAAGGCATAAAGAAGTCCTGAGGGCCAAATGTGAACAAGTGTGTCTCTCTGTCTCCCCGGGGGGAGTAGCTGCTGCATATGGAGTTCATTGGGCTGGCAAAGAGATCGCAGCAAGGATGTCCCCCATTTGTGAAAAATCTGTTTTGCGACTTTCTGATTCAGAGACCACTCATGAGACATCAAGACTGCCCTGCTGAGCTTGTCGGCTATCACATTGGTCGTCCCCAGGATATGCGTTGCAGCTAAAAAGCGTTGGGAAGATATCACCCACTGCCAAACATGAAGAGCCTCTCGACATAGAGGGTAGGATTTGGTTCCTCCTTGTTTATAAACCATACCACTGACATATTATCTGATTGGATTGCTATTGTCCCTACAGGAAGAAAGTCATGAAGTGCTTGCAACGCTAGTAGCACTGCTCTCATCTCTAGAACACTGATATGCAAGTGAGCCTCGTGTTCTTGCCATGTGCCTTGGACTGTCCTGCTTAGATAATACCACCCCATCCTATCTGGGAGCCATCCGTGGTCACAGCAGTAACGGGTTGGCGAGGAATGAATGGTGTCCCTATCGTTTGTTGATTGGACTGGATCCACCAACAAAGGTCCTTATTGCAAGATTCTGTTATGAAAATAGGATGAGACAGAGGCAGTTGTTGGAGACCACTTGGAAAAGAGTAGCCATTGAAGAATTTTCACATGTAGTCTGGCTAGTGGAACTAAAGTTATAGTAGAGGCCATGGTTCCTAGAAGTTTGAGCACTGTCTTCGATTTGACTTTGTGTTGAGGAAGTAGACTGTATATCTGTTGTCTTATATTTTGTATTCTGTCTGCAGGAAGGCGAGCCATCATTGCGACTGTGTCTATTTCTGTGCCTATAAAAGTCACATACTGAGAGGGTGACAAAGCAGACTTTTCCCAATTTATAGTAATCCCTAATTGATTGCAGACTTGGATGTTTGAATCCCTGGGCTTGTAGAAGTAGGTGCCTGGTGGTGGCAGGCAGGAGCCAGTTATCCAGGTACGGAAACACTTGGAATCCAAGACGTCTCAAGTGAGCAGTTACTACCGCCATACATTTGGTGAACATCTTGTGGGCTGTGGTGAGACCAAAGGGCACAGCACGAAATTGGTAATGACTGGCTCCCAGCCGGAAGCATAAATGACTCCTCGATGCTCTGTCCATTTTTATGTGGTAGTATGCATCTTGGAGGTCTATGCAACACATCCAATTGTCTTTCCCTAACAGAGGGATTATAGACTGCAGTGTTACCATTCGGAACTTGGACTTCTTCACCGATTCATTTAACTTGCCGAGATCCAGAATGGGCCTCCAGTCCCCTGTTCGTTTTGGCAATAAAAAAAATCTGGAGTAAGTTCAGAATCCTATCTGATCTGCGGGGACGGTTTGGATGACTCTTTTGAAGCAACTTTTGGACTTCTATAGTTGCTTGATCCCCGTGATTGGGTGGAACATCTGGGATTTTCTTGGTGGGATGAGGTGGAGAAGAGAAGGGTATGGAGTATCCTCTGGAAATTATTCTTTGTACCCACTTGTCTTGGGTGATGTCATGCCAGGCTTCTGGATACAAAGATAAACGACCCCCGACTGGCTCCAAAGAAGCTCAGTCTGGCCTCCCTTCAGAAGCACTGATAGGGACGCCCACAAAAGGAATCGCGGCCACCCTGGTTTTGCAGAACCCCCCCCCCCCCTGCCTCTAGGGTGATGTCAACCATTACTTCCTCCTCCTCTGCCTCTGAAGGAGGAATCACCTTGTGCTTCCAAAAAAAATCTCATTTTCCCATCTCTCTGACCTTTGGGGTATGGTCTAGAAGGGACGGAAAAACATACTCCCATGGCAGAGAGAGTTTTCCCTTCCTGCTCACACCTGGTGAGTGTATCTGTTACCTTTGGTCCAAACAGAGGGGAACAGTCAAAGTGGGCATTGGCAAATGTAGATTTGAAGGGCTCCGCAAAGTTACAGAAGCGCATCCAGGAGTGTCTCCTAAGGGACACTCCTGAACCAGCTGCCCTGCTCACTCCATCTGCTGCATAAGATATCAGCTTATGGAGGAGTTAACAATGGAGTTTAAGGTAGACAACTGAGCAGTAACATTCTCAGAGACTCCTTCAGCTAGGGTACCTTGGAGAGCATCTCCTAGCTCCTTTAGGAGATCTCTTTGAAGCCTAGTGAAATGGGTGAGGTAATTCAGCGATATGAGTGTAAAAGCCGCTGAAGAGAGAAGATACGCTTCCCGTATCTATCCATCGTTCGAGACTCCTTGTTCGGTGGATGGACAGATGAGGAAGTTTCTGCTAGCTCCTTCTTTGTGGCTGCTGCCACCACCATGGCCATCTACAGGCACACCTTTAGTCAAAGCCTCTTTCTCTTTGGGGGCTGAAAGAAATTTGCTAGGCCTTCTGGGGACTGGTTCCATGGCATCAGGAGTCTCACACACCTTTTGACTGACTAAATCTAAGAGCTCATCGAAAGGTGGAGACACCCAAGAGGCTGAAGGTTGAGCAACAAAGACTTCAGGTACACTGACTCCTCATCAGAAGGGGTGACAGTGGGCCAGCCGCCTCTCTGTTTCAGGATCTCTAGGATATCTACGAAGGAGATATCATCAGAGGATGACCTAGGGGACCCTTCAGACTCTTCAAGGTCAGAGGTGATGGACTCATCAGGGGAGTCTACATGCTTCCTCTTGCAAGTTCTCTTTAGAGGAGGTTCCTCAGAAGGGTATTCTGGGGAGGTCTCGGAAGACTGGGAGCCACCCAATGGGGGTTCCTGAAGCTGTGGGTCTCTGCTGTCAAGAGAGGTAAATGGTGCAGAGACAGAGGTCGGTGCTTGAGGGGGAACAGCATCGATACCCTTGCGTGGAGCTGAAGACCTAGATAGCACGCACCTCATCATCTCAAAGGCAGATCTCTCTGGTTCCAAAGACACCCCCAGTTCTGAGGAAATGGAAGCAGCCCTTGGCTCCAAAACGATTGGCTCCGAGATAGATGTAGGATCTGAGCTCAACCGAGCCGACGCACCAAGAGGTAGGCTCAGAACCGAGGAAGTTCGGGTCCAAGCGTTCCTGTCGGGTCCGACAGGTGAGCTTCGGCTCCTAGACACCAAGGATGGCGCCGAAGGTGTCAGAGTGGAACTCGGCTCCGAGACAGACAAAAGAGGTGCTAGAACCGACGATCCCACAACAAGTGGCACCGACAGCTCTGGCTCGAAGGACCAACATGGCTCGGAGGAGGAACAGAAACAGAAATTTGGCCTTAGACGGCTCCGGAACCAATTGGGTTGGAGCCAGCAACAAATCAGCTAGCGCTGACGACTTCAAGAGTCTAAGCACTGCTCTCTCTACATCCTCTTCAGAAAGACTCTTGGAGGATCTGGAAGACAAGGTAAGTGATCTAAATCTCTGCAAAATAGGAGATCTGAGAGTCGGGGAGACTGGTTATTACCACTGGTTATAATTCTCTAGACCGGCTCGGAGGTAAGTGTTCAGTAGTCAGCTCCAAAAAACTTGGGTCCGATACTGGAGTGTCGATGTCGATAACCTCGACCGGCTCCGAGGACAGTGGAGCCTAAAGAGGTAGAAGGTTTGTCTACTTTTGTAATTTTTTGTAGAGGTCCAGATAAAATAGTCGGAGTGGGAAAATGTCTCTTGGCCGACTTGCCCTTCTCTTTTTTAGAAGAAGGAGACCTGGAATGCGATGATGAAGAGCTGGCTAAATCCTCCTCAAAGGAAGACTTAAGGAGACCTTTCAGGATCAATTTGTTCTTCCTTTCCTGGAGAACCCGAGAACTAAAGGAGTGACAAAAGGAACATGTCTCCTGAAGATGTATGGCTCCGAGGCAGTAAACACAATTACTATGTCCGTCAGTCAGGGACATTTTTTAAGAAAATTTGAGACACTTTTTAAAACCCGAAGGTTTATGATCCTTTGAGTCCTTAGACATATTGTCGCAAAAACACAATCACATGAGGGAAAAACAGGAAGAGAGGACAAGGTCCTCTAACTTAAACAGGCCTTACCCTGCAAAAAAGGCACTGCACACAAGGAAAACACAACAGAGGACTAGGTTCTCAGACTTAAATGGACCTAGCCATAAACAGAGGAGAAGCTACGTCAAGAATTTGCAACAGCAATTGCAATAATTCAACAAACACTCTAATAGTTCTAGCTAATAATAGTTAATAAAGGAGCACTACACACAGTTATTAGTTGTATACTACTTATTCTAGTCAAAAACACAAGTTTAGAAAAAAGGGTCCTAACCCAAACACGGACCTACTCCTAAGCTATCTAAATATAGCAAAAAACTAGCACACCAAGGAAAGGATACCACTCAGAAGAAAAAGGGGCCTGAGGAAGCGACAGCCAAGAAGTTTTCAACAACAACTTTGCAAACAGTCAAAAAACACGCTAACTACTTTACTACTATAATAACAATTAAGCTATTTGTACTAAGCTACTAATATTTATCAAAAACGATCACTATAGGCAGGAATAATGAAGAAAAACCCAACTTAGCCACGGCCAAGAAGAGAACACTTCTGAACTTGTAGACGCAGCAAACGACATCTGGGGATTCTTACTAGTGCACTATGGGATACCTACCTTGCCACGAGCCAACTGAGTGACTTCGAGCTTTGTAATCGGCCAAGTCGGAGCCGAGGATCCGCTCTGAACCCATATGTAAGAATGAAGGCGAGACAGGATTACAGAACATCTAAGGTTAAGAAATAATCATAACAAACAGACACCATGTCCTTAGATGAGCAACCTCCTTGGAAGACAACTGACTAGGGGATGGCATTTCACCTCCCCCCTTAACAAAAGATCTCTTTCCCTGGCCACCATGAGTAGATCCTCCCGGAGTATCTCCCAGATCTAAGGAAAATAGCTCTCCCATGAATGGATCGGACACTGGACAGCCGAAGTGGGCATGTTGGAATGGCCTACACCAAAAGAACCCAGAGTAATAAGTGAGTCGTCTAAGGAACAATGGGTGGCCACAACAGAGACACCCACTAACAGCCGAGGCAATCTCTGTACCTGGAGGGGCAGTAAGGGCTCCTTAATGTGTTACTTTTTCTTTTTTAAGCACAGCAGGAAAACAACCAGCATTACTGGAGTAAGCTGTAGCTCAGGATAGAGCCTAATTGCTGGTAAAGGCTGTTGGAACAAGTATTTTAATAAATTGTCAGCCAATTATACACAACATGTAAACACATTTACATTTTCCCACACAATCCCTTTAAAAAGTAGAGCACAAGCAATACACAACAATCTCTGTAAGAAAGCTAAGCCCCTTTTCTGAAGTGCCCTAACAGAAAGAACAGAAGGTAAGTTGTCATGAAGTGTATATAAGCATTCAACTTGAACTATGTTTCTTGTCCTGGAAAAAACTTCATGATCCTTAAAACTGTATACACATATACACAATAAAAGACACCAGCTATTTGTTTGGGAAGGGTCATCTTGGATGAACTTGGTAAACACACAATAAAAGCTCTCACAAGTAGTACACTTTTACCACAAAATTAGCCTCCAGTACTTAAAAATAACCGTTGCTTTAAAGATAGCAATCCGTAACAGAAAACTTCAGATAATGGAAAAAAATGAAGGTTTTCTTAAAGGGAAAATACTTCTTTTACTCAGCAAATAAAACATATAACATTTTCTTGAAAAGGTAATTTCTGTGTGGAAGGGTTCCCTATGGAAATTTACATACCAAAAATGAAGCATGAAGCAGAATGTTGCTTCTGTGAAGCCTCAGAGCTGCTTCCTCTCAAGGCGGCAAAAAGGTCCTGAAATTGTCTACACTCTGATTGCTCATTTCCCTCCAAGGGCCTAGCCAGTCAACAGCCACAGTTTAAGTGCGGGAGGGAGCCAAAGCTTTGTGAAGCTGGCCAATTGTTGTGTCCTGGGCAAGATACACCTCATATAGCCCAAAGCCACCACAGGAATAAGAACAATGAAAATCTTGTGCACTGCTTTAAAAAATGGCATTTCAGCCTCCTTGCTGCTCATTTGATGTAGAGGATCTCATGCCATCATTCCCATCCTAAATTAATACTGTGCAGTGGCATACATAAATGCAGTATAAAAAGGAGGACAAATAAACTGATAAGAGTTTGCTGTACTAACGCTCTTAACAAGCGGTTTACCAGGAAAAGACAGATTCTGCATGTGTCTAGTTGTATCTGAGGCTCACAATTTTGCAGACATTAATCTGAATGCTAGGCAAGGTAGCTGTTAAAACAGTCAACTCAGTCTGTGCACATCCTTGACATGAGGATCACTATGAATTTGTGATTTCAGCTGCTCTACACTTTGCATGTTCATCCTCCTCATTTCATCAGATCTCAATAGAACTGGCCATCTTTTCCTACTGGACTTACTTTCGGCTTTTCCTGATTAGGGGTCGCCACAGCGGAAGTCCGGTCCGCTCATGATTGGCAATGGATTTTTACGGTGCTAAGTTGCCAGCCCGATGCCCAACCTTCACCGAAGGCACGCCCATTCACGCTCGCATCTACCTGCATGTCTTTAACATCACTCGACCGCGGGGAGGACATGCAGACTCCACACAGAAGGCGCTCCAGCTGAAAATCGAACGGGAAAACCTCTTGCTGTGAGGCGACAATGCTAACCGCTGCACCACCGCGGCTTCTAGAAAAAGACTTCCAGGATACACTGTAACACAGTTAACAGTAGTATGAGCAACTACTATGGAAACTAAATAGCATTTCCTTTCTTAAGAAAGGATGACTAGTTCTAGAGTTGTGGGATGCTTCTTGATCCCTTCACTACCTACCAATGGGTGCTACTAGACTCAAACTTCAAACAACCTGGCGCACAAAATGCAAAAATTTCTCTCTCATCAATGCTGAGAGAGGAGGTGATTTTCAGACCCTTCTCATCCACCGTTTTACACTGCCAGGCATAACTCCATCTTGCTCAGCCCTTCCAATGTATGGTATGTCCACAGGAAACTTCTCAGGTTTACCTAGGCTCATTTTTTTTTTTTTGGGGGGGGGCGTTGTTCTACACATTTCTGCTTCTATTTCACTCATCTTCCGTTTCTCTCTCCTTTCACCCTCTTGTGTTTCTACAAATTCTGATTAATATGGTCAAGGCCAAAAACTACAAATCCCATGGCATCCACCTTATGTAGATGAGCTTCCTACCTGCTTGAGCTGATCTCCACAGACTGCTTCAAACTTTGTCAGTTGAAACCTATCTCCCTGATCCTTTGACTAACTTAGTGAGTTGGTCTTCATCTAGCCTTGATAAAAGCAACATCTCTCTGTAATTCATACTGTTTTAGACCCTGAAAAATTAAACAGCTTGAATGAGACCAAACAACCAAAACGCCAGTACTATGGACATTCTTAACACCTGGAAGTACATAGGCCTTATCCTAAGTCTTGCCAGTAATTTCTAATGGGATGACTTCAGCAGAGTGCCCAGAATATTTGCAAGAAGGGAATATCCTCACTTCTAAGGAAAACGTGAAGGACAAGTAACCAGAAAAGAATCCTTGACATCACATCCACTCACACAGAGTGCAACCCTAACATTATGACAGCTATGTGCAAAACTCTGGGTTTCAAGCAGCCAAAAACCACCTGCCAGATGAAGACAACTATCTACCTCTCAATGAGGCAAGATCCAGCTTGGTTGATGTGCATGTCCTCCAAGAAGTTATAACTAAGAAATAGAAAGTGTCCAATACCTCCAGGCTGAAAGTCAAAAGAGTCCATACAACTAGCAACAATAAGAAAATCAAGACCACTGGTTCAGATACAAAAGTATTTTATTCTCTAGCGCCTCAGTACAAAACCTTCCAGGAGTTACAAAATTCAGCTAAAAATGTGCTACCTTTTATACAAAAAGCACAAATTCAATCAATAACACAATCAAACAATTAATATATCAAAAAAGAAAGAAAAACTGTTATACAAAGAATCTGTCTATTCTTAAATATGACACTTTGGTGCCTATGGGACTGAATGGAGAGGTTAATTGGAAGTATTTTACTTAATTGTTTGATTGTATTATTGATTGAAATTGTGCTTTTTGTATAAAAGGTAGCACATTTTTAGCTGAATTTTGTAACTCCTAGAAGGTTTTGTACCAAGGCACTAGAGAATAAAATACTTTTGGGTCTGAACCAGTGGTCTTGAAAGTCAAAAGAGGCCTGGAATAGCATTTCCATATCTGCTGATCTAACCATTATAGCTCCTGGAAGAAGGCTGGTCGTCCCTTCAAACTCCTACTCAGCCAACCTGAACCTTTTAAAAAATCTCCAGTGTGGTATACACTGATAAAGCTTTGTCCCACATGGCTCAAGATTGATTAGCAGCTTGGGAACTTGATGGAGCTGTCAACAAAGGATGGGGGCATCCATACTGGGAGGCAGGAGTGCCCAGTGCCACAACCTCAATGACAAAGAACAACACCACAAAAAGTGGGTCCCAGGGGATATGTGTTTGTCTACCAATCCACTTCGGCAGTAGCTCTCATTGTGCTGGGTCCCAAGGGAAAGGCGTTTGTCCACCAATCCACTTCAGCAGTAGCTCTCATTGTGAATGCATTGAACTGTGCATCACCACTGGTGAGGGCAAGGTGGTCTCCACTGTGAAGGTGGTCATTCAACAACCTACCCAGGGAGAGATTAGGTCTCAATTAATATGCTCTCCACAATGTCACCTAGGATACAAACCTCTGCGAAGGTTGAAACCTGATGGCCTGCCATGGCCAACTCTTGCCTTTACTGCAGAATATACCTAGGAAAGAGGAATGAATGGAAACGGCAAACAGGTGGAGAAGTGGGGGCTTGAAAGTCAGCTAACAGAGCAAGAAAAAGCACACATAAATAAATGGAAGAAGCTTGAAAAAAAGAAGGCATATGCTTACCATTACAGTCCATGTGTGTTGTCCATCTCAGCCTTTATTCTCACTGATGGGTCGGATCTGATGTGTTGGATCCATCTCTGCCTTTCCAATAGCTCAAGGTCTTCAGCAAAACTCGTGGGCCTCCTTCCCTATCCATAATGCAGTTTCCCAAATTCCTCAGATCTTATTTGCCCACCCAGAAAGAAAAATAATCTATACATTAGCTATGGCCTCTTTCTAGGACAATGTCAATATCTCTGGTTTTATGGATCGCCATAGTCTCAATGCCCACTCGGTCTTCCAGGAGTTCTGGAAGGGGGCATGGAGGGTTGGTTGTGAGAATAAAGTTCAAGTTGGACAAAACATGGAACTTTATGGTAAGTGCATAATTTCTTTATAGGTTGTTGTCAATCTCACCTTTATTCTCCACTGATGGGGCCGCATCCCAAGCAACCTAATTACTGGGTGGCTAATGGGAGAATATTCCTCAGATCCATAGAACCAAAGGAAGCCTTACTCCTGGAGGCCAAATCCACTTTGTAGCGAGTAATAAAGTTATGCAGTTTAGCCCATGTTGTTGCAGCACAAACATCATTCCAGGGTAACCTTGCTTGAAAGGCTGCTGACGCTGCTACTGATCTGGTGGAGTGTGCTTTAACAGGAAAGGGAAAATGCTTGTTTTTGGAACTGTAGATGTAAGACGTACAAAAGGTGAGCCACCTAGATGATGTAACTTTTGAGGCTGGTTGACCTTTCCTAGTCTAAGAGTAGGATATGGAAAGATTACTCAATTTCCTAAATTCTGAAGTACTGTGCAAGTAGAAACATAAATGTCTATGTACGTCCAGAAGATGTAGGGAGTATTCACCTTTGTTCTGGTAATTAGGAAAGAACACTGGTAGCTCAACAGACTGATTTAGAATACTTTTCGACACAACCTTAGGAAGAAATGAAGGATTAGTGCATAAAGAAACTCTATCCTTATGAAAAATTAGATAAGGGGGTTTTGGAAGACAAGGCCTGCAACTCTGATACTCTTCTGGCTGAGGGAATAGCCACCAAAAAAGTGTTTTCCAAGAAAAAAATTTAGATCACATATGGCTGAAGTTTCAAAGGGGAACAAATAATATTTGGTAAAATGAAGTTCAGATCCCAGGAAAGAGTTTGATGCTTATATGGGGGTCTAACCATCGTTATTATGATAGTAGAGCAGTTTTCTCCTACATGGAAATTTGAAATTGCTGCTAGTTGGATACCAATAGTAGAAGCAGCCATACCTTTAAGAAAAAGCTTGGTTAGAAATTCTAGTATGGTATATATGGGCGAGGAAAAGGGATCCACCTGGTTATCTGTCGCCCATATTACAAACCTATTCCATTTACTCTTGTACAATTTACGCATAGAAGTTTTATGGGAGGACAACAGAATTTGTTTTACCAGAGAAGAAAACCTGGCAATCAAGGGAACTGCAGCAGCCAAGCTGTCGGACTTGAGGATGTGAAGGCTGGGATGTGCCATTCTCGATGGATGCATCAGTAAATCTGGATCCGTGTCCAGAATCCATGGGTTCTTTCAAAGATGAGGCTGTAGAAAGGAAACCAGATTTGGTGAGGCCAATAGGGCGCAACCAGGATTATCACGGTCTCCAACAGACTTGATTTCTGTTATAATATGGGGAATTAAAAGAATTGGAGGGAAGGCATATGAGTCCCACAAGTGCATCCCTTGGCGACTTCTCCATAGGAGGGATTAGAGCAAAGTAGTTGCTGCATTTAGTACTGGTGGGTGAAGCAAAAAGGTCACAGCAAGGCTGGCCCCATTTTTAGAAAATCTCTTCCGCTACTTTCTGATTGGGGGACCACTCGTGTGGCCATAATATGGACCTGCTCAATTTGTCTGCAAACATGTTGGATTTCCCCGGGATATGTGTTGCAATTAGAAAACGGTTGGTGGATGCTGCCCACTGCCAAACTCTTAGTTTCTCGACAAAGGGGATAAGATCTGATTCCTCCTTGTTTATGCACCAGACCACAGACATATTGTCCGATTGAATTGCTATGGTTCCTAGAGGGAGAGAGTCTTGAAATGTCTGCAATGCCAACAGCACTGCTCTCATCACTTAGATGTTTATTTGCATGTGAGCCTCGTGTTCTTGCCAGGTGCCTTGGACTGTCTTCCCAAGATAATGCCCCCCCCCCCATCTGAGAGGCATCCATGGTCACCGTGGCCTAGGGTTGAGGGGGAGTAAAGGGATGGCCTTGTGACACCGATGGGGAGTGAATCCACCACTCAAGATCCTTCTTGCAAGATTTAGCTAAGAGAATCTTGTGTGACATTGGTAATTCCAGTACCGAACATTATGTGGAAAGCAACCATTTAAGAATCCTCATGTGTAGGCGAGACAGAAGAATAAGCACTACAGATGCTGCCATTTTCCTCAAAACCTGTAGTACTTGTTTTGCACTGGCTCGAGTTTTTCTGATTAACAATCTGACATGTAGACAAAGATCGTGCACTCTGTTGTGAGGAAGTCTTGCTATAAGCATGGCTGTATTTATTTCTGCTCCTATAAAGACTAAATTTTCAGATGGCTCTAGAGCAGATTTGTCAAAATTTATAGTAATTCCCAGGGAGGAGCAAAGCTGAAGTGTATAGTCCCTGGCTTGTAGCAGTAGATGCCTGGTTGGGGCGGTTATGAACCAGTCATCCAGATATGGAAATAAGCAAAATCCTCAGCATCTCAGGTGAGCCGCCACTACTACCATGCATTTGGTGAACATTCTGGGGGTTGCAGTGAGACCAAAGGGCACAGCTCGAAACTGGAAGTTAATGGCTCCTAGACAGAAGCACAAAAACCTTCTGGATCGCCTTTCCATCAGAATGTGGTGGTTATGCATCCTGAAGGTTTAGAGAGGATATCCAATTGTCTTTTTCCAGGAATGGTAGCACTGACTGCAGTGTCACCATCTGAACTTGGTTTTCTTCACAGATTTGTTTAGTTCGCTGAGATCCAATATTGGTCTCCAGTCCTCCGTTTTCTTTGGAACTAAAAAGAATCTTGAATAAGTTCCAGATCCTCTCTGGTCTGCGGGAACCTCTTGGATGACTCTTTTTCTGAGCAACTTTTGAATTTCTAATGTTCCTTGTTCCTTCTGATTGGGTGGAATGCCTGGAACAGATTTGTATATGGGACTGGGGAAAGAGAAGGGAATGATAAAGCCCCTGGATAGTATGTCCTGCACCTATTTGTCATTGGTAATTTTTTTGCCAGGTCTCAAGGTGCAGTGACAATCACCCCCTAACTGCCTCTAGAGATGAGCAGTCGGGCACTCCTTCAGGAGTGCTGAAAGGGTCTGCCAAACAAAGATTCTCTGGAGCCCTGATTCTGAGGACCTCCTCTGCCATGAGGGCGGCATCCTCCGTTAATGCTCCCCCCTCTGCCGCTGGGGGAACTACCACCCTGTGCATCCTGGTAAGACAGTTGAGATTTTCTAAACCACATCTTCCCACAACCCCTCTGACCTTTTGGAAATGGTCTGGTAGGTGTGGAAAAATGCACTCCAATGGCAGACAAAGTCATACCCTCCTGCTCACACCGGGTTAGCGTTTCTTTGACTTTGGGCCCAAAGACAGATGGAGCCATCGAAGGGAGCATCAACAAAGGAAGACTTATAGGGCTCCGCAAAGTTAAAAAGACGCATCCAGGCCTGCCTCCTAATCGAGATGCCTGAACCCGCTGCCCTACTCGCTCCATCTGCTGCATATGAGATGAGTCTCATTGCCAAGTTGACCACCAACTTCAGGGTAGCAAACTGTGCATTAGTCTTATCTGCCACCATATCAGCTACCACTCCCTGGAGGGAGTCTGATAGTTCTTTTAGCAGGTCCCCCTGAAGTCTGGTGAAGATTGTTCAGCGATTGTAAAGTAAAAGCCGCTGATGAGAAAATGCGCTTCCCATATCCATCCTTGGTCCTGGAATCCTTATTAGGAGGATGGATGGAGGAACTGGTCACAGAAAGTTCCTTTTTTGTGGCAGCAGCCACAACTTGGGCATCCACTGCTACTCCACTGGTGAGAAAGTTTTGGTCTTTGGGTGCTGTAATTTACTTTTTTGGCTTCCTAGGAATGGGTTCTACGGAGCCTGACGTCTCCCAGGCTTTCTGAGAGATTAATTGAATAAGCTTGTCGGAAGGCAGTGTCACCAAGCAGGTTGAAGGGAGGGATCTGAAGGCCTTCATATATACTGACTCCCTGGCCAACGGGGATGGGGACTGCCAGTCTCCTCTCTGTTTCAAGATTTACAGGGTGTCTCCAAAGGAGACCACCTCAGGAGGCCACCTTGGGGACCCTTCTTCATCGTGGTCAGTATCTGAAGTGGCTGACTCCTCTGGGGAGTCAAGATCCTTCCTCTTGCATGGTCTCTTCTGAGGGGCTTCCTCAGTGGGGTACTCTGGAGAAATTTCGGAAGAGAGGAGAGTCCCCTGGGGAACATCCTGAGGCCTTGGATCCCTGCAGTCTTGTGGATGGAGGTGAGGAGGTAAAGACACCTGCACCATTAAGGGAGGAAGCTCTGAAGGAGGCTGTCCCTGAGACTGTGGAGCAGTCATCACCCTCCTCATAACTTTGAAGGCACACCACCCCTGCTATGATGAACTCCCCAGACCCAACAACACAGATACTGGGGCTGAAAGAGCCCTTGGCACAGGAGAAGGAAGCTCTGAAGAAGAGGTGGGAGCCAAACCCATCTGTGCCGAGGTCCCCAGAGACAGGGTCAGATCTGAGGAGTTCTGAACCAACTCCAAGGACCGACCAGTGAGTGTCAGCTCCCAGAGGTCTCCTGCTCCAACTGTGTGGAGACGCTTGGGGTGGACATCTGGTCCAAGGAGCTGACAGGTCCCAGACCCGATACAGACACCAGCTGGATGTCAGAGTCTTCTGGCTCCAAAACCAATGAATGGATCAGAGGAGGAGTAGGCACCACAGGGAAAGTAGGAGTCTGACCCAACTCCTTTTGGTTCGGATCTAAAAGAAGCTTGGCCAAGGCAGATATCTTGAAAAGCCAATGCACCACCCTTAACCACATCTTCATTCGAGAAGCTCCTAGTAGACCTTGTAGACAATGTTGGGGAGCTGGACCTGGTACAAAAAAAAAAAAAAAAAGGATGATGGGAGTGGGACATAATAGGTCCCAAGGATGGAGATTGGCTCTGATAGCGGTACTCTGTGGGCAATGGGGTCTTCAGAGCCGATTCTGTGTATGATTTCAGATCTGAAACCTTTGACTGATCCGATGAAGTTCCAGGTTCTGTAGAAGCTGTCTGCTTCACAGGTGCTATCGGAGTGGACACCTTCGGTTGTTTGTCCTCAGCTCTGATGAGGTTTCTGGAGCTGGGGAAGACCATTTCCCCGATCTCTCAGGCTTTTCAGGTTTAGGAGAGGAGGGATTGGAAGAAATAGCCTCAGAGAAAGGGGTCTTAATTAACCCCTTCAAAATCAATTTGTTTTTGCATTCCATAAGTGCCCTTTGACTAAAGGCTTGGCATATGGGATACGATTCCTGTAAATGAAAAGACCCCAAACAGTACACACACAATGTGTGTGATTCACTGAAGGGCATCTTCTTGCTGCATTTCTCACAATTTTTTAAATCCCAATGGCTTACCTCCCTGTTGGGACATATCTGAAGGTAGCCTAGACAACAACACTAGCAAAGAAATTCCAACCCCGCAAATTAGAGTTATAAAGAAAAGGAGAGCTCTATCTTATTATTTTTTTTTTTAAACAACAGAAAGAAAACAGGAGAAAAAAATGGGGAAAAGTCCTCTAACTTAAATGGACTTTAGTGCTTAAACAGACTCTGGTTAACTGCTCTCTAACTAAAAACGAGCGGTAACCAGAAGGGGAAGGAAAAGGATTTAGTCCTAAACAATCACGAAAACACCTGATAAGACAGAAAGGGAAATAAGGAAAAGGGGATACCCTCTAACTAAAATGGGTGCAAGTTAGACGTCCTTAAACTAAAACAGGCGGTAATGGGGAGGGGAACTATCAGTAAAGAGTACACAGAGAATAATAACGGATATATCGTTACTGATTAACTAAAGGAATAAAGTAAGAAATATACAAAAAACTTAGCCCAGAGCTTGCTTGAATAGCCTTTTTGCAGCACGGCTAACGAGATCTGAGGAAGTAGGGGAACTGCACTGTGGGTAGGAAAGGAGGCCCACAAACTTTCCTGTACACCTCGAGCTATTGGAAAGGCTGAGACAGATCTGACCCATCAGTGAGAATAAAGGTGAGATTGACAACACATCAATTTTTTTAATGCAGCAGGTCTTACTTGTGAAGTTCTTTGACAGCAGTATATACTACAAATTAGTCATCTTTACTTGCCTAGAAGAATGACATGCCAGCATTTCAGTATACTCCATCCAGTCTTTAAGAAATGCTACTGACGGAACTGTGGACCCCTTTAAACTCCTCTCCAAAACATCCACTCCTTGGCTCAGTCTCAGACGTTTCAACTAGTTAAAACTCTGAAACCTAGATGTAAATTCTACATCCACTTTACAGTAACTTACTGATGTATGGCACCCAAGTTGGTGAACGTCTCTCCAACTATAGAAAGAAATAAGTCAAAATTATAGACCACAACAAGACCTCAATCCCTGGCTACACTCTCTCTCATTAAAACAGGAACTTAAAGCATCAAGATACAAGAAAACATACAATGAACAATCTGCTCACATCCAATTTTAACAAAACATCTGACTGCATTTGGATGTGGTAGACCAAGTGGTTTGGTCCTCTGCAATAAAGGAGCTGGAAGATTTCAGGTTCCACACAGCAGATCCAGGCCAACAGGCAAATTACTAGCTACCAGTCTTTCCAGACCCAAGCCCATTATAAGAACAGGGAGTTCAACTGTTTGCCAGCACCTGAACAGGCACAATTCCAAACTGCTGGGTATGAAAGATAAACCATAAAAAAGTAAAGCTGTAGTACACTACAAAAAGCACTGAAGGGAAAATGTATCTAATGTGCCACACCACACAGTGTATACGTATGCACTCAGTCTAAGCACCTGGGTCTTGACTTACCATGCAAACTATTAAAACACACAAAATAGTGTGCAGGAATAAATATGAGAAAGATATATTTATGAGAACCACCTTGGGTCTTCGAAGAAAATACAGAACAGCTTGTGGACTAACCTATTTAAAAGGTTAGTTAAAACTACAAACTAATGAACATTTGTTGACTGCAGTACAATGCAAAGCACTTGAGGGAAAATGCATTTATCATAGACCAACACGTACTGCACTGTACTACCTATGCAACAGCCTCCTGAATTTCAAACTATAAAACATGCACAAAAAAACAGAAGCCAAAACATGAAAAGAAGTATCACTGGCATTTCAATTCAAATTTATAAACCGTTCCAAAATGCAAGACAGATTTCACTGAAAAAGAGGTCACAGTCCCAAAAAATAATGACCTTACCTTTTTCAAGTTGGATGGCATTCCCTACTATCATATGTGCAATAATGTCTAATACAAGAAGAGACTGTGGCTCTTTTAAGTCATTGTTCTTTGATTCCCCAACGTACAGTTTGTTTTTCAAAATAAGCATATCCCAAAAATAGTTTTGGCAAATCAGATTCTACTTTTCTACCCTATTAGAAGGTTTTCATACTAACTGCAAACTAACGTGCATAGTATGATGATGCCTGAAATAAGGAATATTCCCTTTTATTCATGTCTGTGGTATCTCCAATTCTTGAGAATGTCACTAAGTGGGGATATCATATAATGGTTACCAGGCTTTGAACCTATTGAAAATTTACTTATAAAATTCCCTCTTTCTACCTCAGATTAAAAGATGTGAAGACTACTGGAAGTAATGTCTCACTTTTAGTGAGAAATTACAAAACCATCTGGCCCTGTGTGATATAGGGAAGAAGCTTGGACTACAGCATAGATGATTTGTGTTCAATTAACAGCACAGGTACTGGAGCAATGGAGCAGTGGATGGCGTTGTTACCTCACAGCAAGAGGTTCTCTGGTTCGATTCTTGGCTGGGATACCACCAGTGTGAAGTCTGATGTCCTCCCTGTGTTTGCGTAGGTGTCCTCTGGCTACTCCAGTTTCCTCCCATATTTCCAAAGATATGCAGTAGGTGGTTTGGATGCTCAAATTTGGCCATAGGTTTGAATGTGTGGTATGGAAGAACAGGCACATCAGAGCTAACTACCTAGAAGTATAAACCTTGGCTCTAGGTGATTGTCACTGTTGAAGTGACACAACAACCCCATATGCAAAAATGGGTGAACAGGTTATGGATGGATGGGTGAGTGCAGGTGTATTGCTCACAGCTAGTTGATGCCTGCTCTACAGCAGCAAGTCAAAAATATAGAAGACTAACATGGCCTTCCAAGCAGCTATAGTTCCAGTGCAGCTGATGGGAGGGTATCCAGATGAATTAAGGGATTGGCCTGCTTCCTGCTGCACATCGCTCATCATTTTAGGATGTGCAGCTGCTTTGCCAACTCCGATTTGAAAAACAAACAGGACATAGGATTCTTGCCCTACTCAGGGATGGCGCCCAACAAGGAGAGTGAGCTGGTAAGCCTCTTGGACCTAGAATGCAGAAGCAGGTCAAAGAGCTCATCAGGCCCAACTCACAGACCTGAAGGAAGAATGCAATGACTAAGGGGGTACAGGTAGTGATCAACCATGTGGCTGGGGGGGATATTACAGCATCAGGAGAAAAAAAGCCTTTGTTACCCAAAACAAGACCTGTCAACCCCCGCTTCAGAGACTATGTAATATCAGTCTCAAAAAAGGCTTTGGGTAAACTGAGTGAAAGACAGCAAAAGACACTTCCCTGCACAAAGGTGGGACGTGTACAAACCTGTAAGACTGACCAGCCTCATTTGTAAGCTATGGAGAGTATGACATATATAAGGACACAGATAACCTACAAACTCGACCTAAGCTGGTTCAGTTTTGTCACAGGCAGACCCTGCCTGCTTAACCTAGCAGCCTTCTTTGAAAAGGTAACTGAAGCAATAGATGAGGAAAAAAAAGTACAAACCAGACAGCTAGACCTTGCAAAGGCATTCAACACCATCCATCACCATGCAACATTCAGGTGTTGTGGTCAACTCCCTCAGCTAAATGTTAATCCCTATGTAACTTGGATACCAAACTTGCATACAAACAGAACCTAGGAAATTCGGGTAGATGGCTCTACCTCATCCAAAACACCTGTCATTAGTGGTGTACCCAGGGTTCGGTGCTTGGGACACTCCTCTTTGGCATTTACTTTTCAGCTGTCAAAACAAATATTAAGTGTTTACGGCTGACCAAGTTTGCAGACGACTGTAAACTTGGTGACATCATAAACTCTCCAGAGTTTACCAAGTTCATCCAAGATGGCCCTTCCCAAACAAATAACTGGTGTCATAACCATGGACTAACACTAAATGCCAAAAAGAGTACAACTGTCTCCTTCGGCAAGCATGAAGCCACCTGCATCTATCATATTGAAGCCACCTGTCTCTATCATAGTGACAGCACATCCCAGAAAAATCAATCCCATAGTTATGAACCTGGAAACCTATGTGGACAACAAACAGTCCTTTGATTGCCATGTATACATTACTGTATGAAAGTCTTTTCTCAACGCACAGTTTATAAGTATTGGTACGGCATCTAGATCCATGGATGTGATAATTCCACTGCATTTGGCACGTATAAGGCCGATCACTGAATATATGTCCCCTTTAGTATGTACCTGCCCAAACACTTACCATCACGTGAATGGCCAGAGTCTTTTCTCACCAAGACAACCAAGGGGCTAAATCATAAAAACTACAATGACCATCTATCTCAAAGCCTTGTCCCTCTTCCTGGTATCATATAAGCTACTGTGGGGCAATCTCTGCCTCTCTTATAGAGCTTCAACCGACTCTATCCTCTCAGACCTACTGCATATTCAAAAGTCCAATGGTGGCATAAACACTCAATCAAGAGAGCTTAATCTCTTCTATAACATATATAGAATATGCTAGAAGATAGATATGTTTCACATAAAGAACCACCTCTTTGGAATTATCTTCTTCTCTACATAAAGCAAAGTATTTCCCTTACTCTGTTCAAATGTACTATGAACAAATGGATGGGAAACTGCAAATTCACCCTTGGTTTAGCACTCTTGTCCCTTATAGATAGGGATAACATGTATCTGTTTTTCCTGGCTCTGTGTTATTCACATTTAAATTACAAGGGCCAAAAACTTCATAGGAATGCAAGGCTAGGCTTCTAAGGATCCTTACCGATCAACAGCCTACTAAGTACCTAAGAACCTATGAATCACCATTAAATGTTAGCTTGCAATGGAGCAGAACTGTAGCAATAAAGGTTAAAGATACCTGGTCAATTAAATATGTAAATATGAGTCAGCAAGTAGAAATTAAGGCAGCAAGTCATCAGTACAAGGAGGTATAAAGCAACATATGTAGCTGCAAAATAGCTCCCAAATTAGGCTTTGACGGACTTATTTTCTTGGTTCTGAATATTTTTTTTTTTTTTTAATTTAGGAGGACTTTTTTTTTTTTTTTTTTTACTGAAACTAACTGAAAAGGAGATAAAAACACTGGCACTATACTGTTTCCATCTTGCTTCAATTTATTTTATTCCTTGCTATGTTTGGTATATATATATATATATATATATATATATATATATATATATATATATATATATATATATATATATATATATATATATATATATATACAGTTTCATAAACTGAGGAAAGGAAAGCACAGTTGTAAGTAAACCTTAACAGAACAGTACATGTTCTCAAAGATCATTGTTGTGGTAACCTAAACTATTAAGTTTATATTCTGCCAAGGATATGACCAACTGGCCAGCTTTTCAAAGCTTAATGGCACTTGCTACATACACTAACTGCCAGGAGCTCGAGGGGAGTTCCATATAAACACAGTTATGGAGCACCAAAAACCTTAGAGCTTTCTTGTCCCAGGAAGGAAGGAAGGCAAAGCACTGAAAAAAACAAGAAAGCAAATGCAAAAACAAAAGTAACTATATACAAAAGGGAAATATATTTCCCCTCTCTGACATAAGAAAAACAAACAAGAGAGACCTATAAGATGGAAGCACACTATCATTAATCATTTAATTTCAGCTCTCCCAGTGTTAATACACAAACAAAGAAATATGAGCCAGTGATATAGACAGTGTGGGTAAAATTCATTTACTGGCTATTAAGTACTGTTTGTCTCCCACGTCATGTCATAAAGAAGACACGAAGCAAGCAAAGAATAAATTTACAGAATGTGAAAGAAAATCAACCAGAAAAGGTTTAGAGAAAACTCTGACAGGGAAGAACCTGCAACTCTCTAGCAAAAAGCAGTTCAAGCTTCAGCTTTGGTAGAAAACATGGCTTCCTCTAATTTAGAGGAAATAATAAATCAAATGTACTCAGATGATTAAAAAATTTAACAGTGAAGGAGTATCTCAACTCAAGTAAAAGTCTGGAAAAGAACAGACGAAGCTTTAAAAAGCTACTGAGATGAACTGATAAAACCGCAAAAATCGGAGGTTGAAATGAAAAGGCTGTCTTGAGTAGGAAGCTTCTCAAGAGGAACAGTTTCAAAAAATGGTAGCTAGAAGACAGAGCACACAGAGAAAACCTGAGATGATCTGCTGTACTACAAAAATTGGAAGGAACAGACTGTATTAATTTTATGAAAGCACAAATAGGCAAAATGGATTGGTATTCCACAGCATGATTTGTCAAATGAAAGGGCACATTGAATGCATGTCCAAACTTGGGCATGAAAAAGCAGCCAAGACCAGTACTAGTAATGAAGCAATCATAGCAACAGAAAGAGTTGATCCTGACAAAAGTGTGGCAGAAAAGTATTAAAAACTGGAGACAGCAGTTGCTTATAGAAAATGACTGCTCACTGTACACAAGGCAGAAGAGAACCAAATTTATCCCGGCTATCAGGGAATGTGAAGATGCAGGTATGAGATTCCAGCTGTCTTCAGAACATTTTTCCTGAAGGATCAAAGCCATTTTTGGATGCAGAACAGGCTGAGAAGGAAATAAGTTTATCCAACATGTGTGAGCCAAGAAACGGCAGGGGCTCAGCTTCTAATACTTCTGACAATAAAGCTCATGGAGAGACTTTGCTTCTAATGTTCCACAGAAAACGTTTGAGAGACAGACAAAAGCACAGGAGTTGACTAGAAGAATTAGGAATACCTTAGACTTGAGATAAAGTCTTGTTTTGGGAGATGGAGTTGAAAAGGAAGAATAACAGCAACATTACAATTAGTGAATAAATGGGGGACTATAAAGCATCAATCACATTTGTGAAATACAGCTTTGCAAGAAAAAGTGGATTTGAAAGACTTGGACTTTTGTTGACTTTATTAAACTAGTGTGTGGACTATAAAGCAAATACCCAGTTCATGTCATCAATTTTAGGAGGACAATGAAAAGATGAAGTAATTGTATGTAAATCAATTTTTGTTCTCATTAGGAAATGTATAAAATATCTGGTGATATAAACTTCATGTTCTATATAGTTAAGCAGTTTTCTTATACAATATTAGTCAGTGGTAGTTTAAATGTGGGTTTTTTCAAGGACTGCTGTGTGTGTAAAATATATTAAAATAAACAAGTACATTTTTAATTGTTAAAAGTCTAGGCTTTACAATACAACAAGAGAAGAATGGCTGGACAAAAGCAAGTTTAAGTTAATATGCAGAGATATGAGGCTGCTGTGGTGAGATGTGGGGTGTACAAGTACAGATTATATATTATATGTAAAATTAAGATAATTTATCTTACTTTTTACAAGGATGGATTATTTTGATTAATGTCCTTAGCTTAAACAATAAACAAATGTATTTTTGTAATGATGCAGGCTTGAAAAATAAGACAAGATTATGAAAGTCAAGAAAAAAAGCTACATTTCTTGCATCTGCAAAGATATTACAGTAGCGTGTTTTTATTTTTACCATTAGCAAATGTGTGTGCGCGTGTGTGCGTGCGCGCGTGTGTGTGTGTGTGAGAGAGAGAGAAAATCACATCTTAAAGAGTGCATGCCAGCTGTTTTGGTCAGTAATACGAAGCACTGGTTTCACAGAGAGGGTGCTGGAGAACTTGGCTTGGACACTCGGCTGAGGTCTCATCTCCATCTGTGCCAGTGGATAGTCTTAGTGAGGACCTGGAGGGAGACAAATAGAGAAATCCAGACCCTGGAATGAGTGTGTTCCCTGTGTGCTCTTAAGGGAAATTGCAGACAGCTGCATCTGGAAATACTGGGTGCATCCATTTTTGTTCCAAGTGAACGTCCCTCTCTAGCAGCAGTGGTGAGGATTCAGGCTCCTTGATTACTGGCCCAAAGTGGGGACTTCACAAGGTCTTAAAAAAGAAGAACAAGCAATAAGAATGGAGGGAGGGTTCAGCTACTGCAACTATATTTTCTATTAGAAAATCTACTGTTATGGTAAGTTTTACTTACACAACTGTATTATGTTCAACATTAGATCATTGTTGCAGCAACCTAAGCTAGTAGGGTAGATTACCATAGCGTACTGGCATGTACAGTGGTGGAAGCAAATTACAAATCCAGGAGCCCTTGGAAAATAGTCTTAGCAAAGCCTGTTCTGAATGTGGAAAAGGAGTCCAATTTGAAATGCTTTGTAAAAATAAGTACAGAAGACCAAGTTGCTGCCTCTAGAATACTTAGTCCTTCGTTTTCCAGAAAGCCACAGAAAAAGCCAAAGCCCTGGTGGAGTGGGCCCTAACCTTGCCTGGATGTAGCTTGTTATGGTGAGAACAGCAAAAAGAAATAGCATGAAGCAACCATCTTAAAATTGTCAGCTTTGACAGTGGTGATGCGTTTTTCTTACCCTCACAAGAAACAAGCAGCTGATCGACATTCCTACTGGACTAAGTTTTGTCTAAGGAGTATCGGATATGCCTGTGGTCATCCAGAGAAGGAAGAATTCTCTCTCACTTTTTTGGGTTCTGGGAAGAAGATAGGGAGATTAATGGATTGGCTCAAGGTAAACTCTGAAACCACTTTAGGCAAAAAAGAAGGATCTACGAAACTCTGCCCTTGCAAAAAACAAGGTAGGGTTGACACCAAGAGCTTGTAACTCAGACACTCTTCTTGTAGAAGTCAGAGCAATATGAAAGAATGTCTTCCATGTTAAGAAAGTACAGTTGTGTACACTTACCATAAATGTAGATGTTCGAGTGTATTCACTGTTGCAGTCATCACATTTGGGCAATCTGCTTGCAGTAGCCCTCAGTCGGCCTGATTATCAAAGTTTTGGGTCCTGCGTCAGTTGCCGTCACATCTTCCATGATGTCAGGTACTCAGGGGTATAAAGCATGCAGCCGACGCCATCACATCAGTTTTTCTTGCCCCAGATGTTAGGTGCCCCCATAATAGGAAACAATTATATACAAGGTTACACCTCCAACAAAAAAGCAAATACACCAAAAAGCTTTAAGCATAGTAAACAAGAATAGAGGAATAGTCAGTCACTAGAAGTCAGGGGGCTGGAGGGAGGATAACCAGGACTGCAACAGTGAATACACTCGAACATCTACATTTATGGTAAGTGTACACAACTATACTATGTTCTTCGTGTTTCACTGTTGCAGTCATCACATTTGGGTAGATTCCCAACGTTAAGGATGGGAGGAGGTAATTAGATAGCATTAGGACCAGCTATAAGGCCCTGCAAGACTGCAGTGGCAAAGCCTGCCCTGGATTTAGAAAAAATTGGCAAGTGGTAATGCTTGGTGAAGGTATGTACAGAACTCCAGGTAGCAGCTTCTAGGATGTCCCTGGTAGGGACACCTCTGAGAAATGCTGTAGAGGTAGATGCAGCCCTGGTAGAATGTGGTCTTATCCCCTTTGGGGTAGGTTTTCCATGGTGCTTATAGCAGAAATGAATGCAACGGCCTATCCACTTAGAAATGGTTTGCTTTGAAATGGCCTTCCCCTCTGCCCCTGCAGCAAATGCATCCAGCAGCTGTTCAGATTTCCTGAGAGGTTTAGTCCTGTCCAAGTAAAAACTAAGTTGTCTGTGCACATCCAAGGAGTGCAGTATTCGTTCCCCTTTGTTCTGTGGATTTGAAAAGAAGGTTGGCAAATCAATGGACTGATTAAGGGCCACACAGGATACCACCTTCAGCATGAAAGAGGGATTGGTCCTGAGGGACACCCTGTCCGCATGAAAGTTGATGAAAGGCTCCACAACCATGAGGGCCTGTAATTCAGACACCCTTCTTGCTGACATGATGGCTAGAAGGAAGGCTGTTTTCCAAGGAAGGAATTTCAACTCTGCATTTGCAGCTGGCTCAAAGGGAGGTACAGTGAGCTTTTCCAATACAAAGATAAGGTCCCAGGCTGGAGTAGGGTCTCTCCTTCGTGGTCTTAAGTTTTTGGCCCCTCTGAGGAATTGCTTCTGCTGTGGATGAGAGAAGAGGGGTGGTTCTGTATTGTAATGAGCTGAAATGGCTGAGGCATTAATTCTGATGGAGGAAAAGGAAAGGCCCTTGTGAAGCATCTCAGTTAAGTATTGAAGAATCTGAGGTAAATTGGGTGCTGCTGTGTCCATCCCCCGAGTTTGGCTCCAGGAACAGAATCTTTTCAATTTTTCTGCATAGGATTTTCTAGTACTAGGCCTCCTTGCCTCCAGAATGACATCCATCACTTGATTACTGAGGGATGGTAACGGAGAGATCAGGTAATTAGCCAGGCTGCCAGGATCAGGGTTTGAAGCTGTGGGTGCAGATTCTGGCCCTGCTGCTGAGACAGCAGAGCAAGGGGGTCTGAGGCAGGTGCCATGGTTCCTCGCAGTGACACACTGCACAAGAGGGGGTACCAGTGTTGGCGTGGCCAGTCTGATGCAATCAGTATTGTCCTTGATTTGTCCTGTTTGATGTTTAGTAGTACCTTGGAGAGGACAGGCAGAGGGGGAAAGGCATAAACTGATAGGTGAAGGACAGGGCATCCACTTTCCAAGCTTGTTTGTGGGGAGTCCTTGTGCAGAATTTGTCCAATTGGTATTTCTGGGGGAATGCAAACAGGTCTATCTCTGGGCTCCCCCATTTGTTTCTCAACATGTTGAATATCTTTGGTTCCAGTTTCCACTCGTGTGGGTCCATGAGATTTCTGCTTAGGTCGTCTGCCAGTGTATTTAGCTTTCCTGGCAGGAATTGAGCCTGTAGGTGCACTTGGTAGCTCAAGGCTGTGTTCCACAGAGCCGTGGCTAGTCTGCAGAGAGGGTATGAGTGGGTTCCCCCCTGCTTGTTTATGTACCACATAACAGTGGAGTTGTCTGTCTTTACCAATAATTGTCCTGGAATAATGTGGTCCTTGAAGGCTGTCAGAGCATTCTGTACAGCTAACATTTCTTTCTGATTGATATGCAGGTGCATTTGACTTGGTTTCCATTTGCCCTGAATGCACTGCCCTGCCAAGTGAGCCCCCATGCATAGTCTGATGCGTCTGTTGTTAGGGTTTGGGTGGCAGGGAGTAGAATGAATGGCAGTCCCTTGTTTTGATGGCAGGCCTCTACCCACCAAAGGAACTCTATCTGTAGACAAGGTATGACAGGAATCATTGATTCTAGATCCTGAGAATGTTGACACCATAGGCTTTTTAGATACCATTGTAGTTTCCTCATATGCAGTCTTGCATATGGAATTAGTAGAATACAGGAGGCCATGAACCCCAGGGCTTGCAGTATTTTCCTTGCAGATAGCTAGGTCTTCATGGCCAGTAGTCTGAAGTACGCTGTCAAATGAACTTTTTTCTCTGGCGTGAGGTAGGCCATCTGGGAAGTTGTATTCAAGCTTGCTCCCAGGAATACAACTTGTTGGCAGGGTACAAGATGTGATTTCTTTTCGTTTATGGTGTACCCAGAGAAGTTAGCAATTTCTTTACAAATGCCAGATGATTTAATAGTATGTCCTGGCTTTCTGCCTGAATTAGACAATCGTCCAGGTATGGGTATATCTGAATATTTCTTTGCCTGCAAAATGCAATGACTGGAGCTAGGCACTTTGTGAATACCCTGGGCACAGTAGATAAGCCAAAGGGCAGTGCAGAGAACTGATAGTGCATGTAGCCTGCTCTGAAGCGTAGGTATCTTCTACAAGATTCTCTTATTGGGATGTGCAGGTAGGCTTCCTTTAAATCCAGTGTTGCCAACCAGGCATCTTTGCCTAGCATGGGAAGCAGCTGATGAAGAGTTAGCATCTTGAACGTTGGGATTACCAAAAATGTGTTTAGGATAGACAGGTCCAGGATAGGACGCCAAGAATTGTCTTTTCTGGGTACCAGGAAAAGTCTTGAGTAGAAAACTTGCCCCCATTCTTCTTCTGGAACAGGTTGAATAGCCCTGATGCTTAAAAGAGAGAACTTGCTTTTGAGCCTCTGCCCACTGATGTGGGGGTAGGTCTGGCCAGCCGTTCGGGGTTGGTAAGGAGTGGAAGTGGAGTCTTTATCCTTGGGAAACTATATTTAAATGTAAAACACAAGCACAGGTATATTAGTCGGCAAAGCAATACAGTCCACATGCACAATTCCCAATAGATTCCGAAAGAATTCAGGCAGTTTTCACTTCACCAAGGGCAAATGCAAGTTCGAAGCGTAAAAAACTCTATTTATTGGTCATACATACAAGCTCGGCAAGCACTTTCACCCGACTGGGCTTCTTCAAACCAAAAAAAACCACAGGTTCAAAGTATCCAATAAATACTCTATTCATAATGACACCACATCCTCTCAATTAATTAACAAGTAAAATACATACATACAGCACCAAATAAATTATGCCGAAGTTAAAAACAATATACATTCCTCTTCATGCATATTCCATAAAAATATATGCTGAGTTTAGTATGTATAGCGACACCATCTATTTACTAAAAGCCGCTAACTTACTGCAATACATGTATAGCACTTGAGGAAAAATGCATTCATAAAAAACAAAATATAAAAAATATATAAATGCATAAAGCACGTCATGAATAATGACCCACCTATCTCACTGGACATTAAACTCTTAGCTTCCTTCCCTTCAACATAGGTTTTAAGGGCACCCTTTCATTCAACCCGGGTGCTCGATCTGCTCTTAACCTAATTATCCATCTAGTTTCAGTCTGTTCAGTGTGATTCATCACATCACCTCTTCTAATAGTGGGTCGATTCACTTGTACAACTAAAAACTTAAAAGTATGTTCAGCAGACATTTCCAATACATGTCTCGACAAGGCATTTCTCTCGGACTTAATCCGAATATTATACTGATGTTCCCTAATTCTATCTTTCAATCGCCTGTCGGTCTTGCCCACATAAAAGGCTGGGCAAGACCTACAGGTAGCAAGATAGACAATATGCTCAATACCACAATTGGCCTTAGGTTGAAAATAAAAACAGCGTTGCGTAACACGTGAAGAAACATCGCTGTACTATCTATCTGGGAACAATAGTTGCATTTCCAACATGGGATGGTAGTACCAGCTGTAAAGCTATTAACATAATAATTGCTATTAAGTCTACCTGAACCACACAGGATCCTACATAAATTAAGACTATTTCTATATGTAAACCTTGGTGTCTGGCCCACTATATCATAAATATTCGGGTCGACTCTTAGTAAGTCCCAGTGTTTCTGATAGATGTTCTTAATAATTCCAACGTCCTGGGTATAATAAACAGAGACACTAGTTCCCTGTTCATACTTCACTGGTACTGCAATCATATTTTCTCCTTCATGAAAGATCTCATTACTAGCTGCAAAGTATGGTGATGCCTTGTCATTCCTAAGGACATCTACCCCCAAAAATCCTTCTTCTATTTCCTGCAAACTATAAGACCTATCATATAATTGTTGCTGTAGGCTGGTTAAATCATTATAGAAACCAGTTTCTGTTGAATTAAGACGTGAAAACTCTCATGGCCTGCCCTCTCACTATATTGTTAAACACAAATCTAGGATGCATACTAGTCCTATGTAAGAGAGAATTCCTATAGCAGCTTTTCCTATATACCCCCGTATTTAATAAACCATCAGGAAGTCTCTCAACAAATACATCTAGATATGATACCATAGTTCTAGATACTGTCATAGTAAATTTTAAATAAGATGTACAAAAATTAATCTGTTCCAAAAAGTTGGACAGGTCACTTTCACTAGCAGTCCATACCAAAAAAAAGGTCATCCACAAAACGTACATAGAACACTACCAATTTCTGAAAGTGTTCCATGGTAAAGAGATATTGTTTTTCCCAGTCAGCCATGACTAGGTTGGCGTAGCTAATGGCACAAGAAGTGCCCATAGCCACGCCATCCCTCTGACTGTAGATCTTGTTGTTAAAAGTAAAAATATTATTGTTCAACTCAAGTCGTAATAGCTCACATGTTGTGTCTATGGATATTCCAAGTGACCCCTATTCATCCTGTAGACACCTCCGGATGCATTCAATTCCCTCATCATTGGAAATGACAGTAAATAAGGACTGGACATCCAAAGTGACCAACCAATATGATAAATTAGTAGGCAATATTGACATCTTATTATACAGCATCAATAAAACTGTTTAGTATCCTTTAATATATATGAGTGTTTATTAACTACCGGCCTAAGTTTAGATTCTACATATAAAGATATTGGTTCCGTGACCCAGCCCCTCGCAGCAACAATAGGTCTCATAGGTGGGTGAGTAAAGTGTTTATGTATTTTGGGCATACCTTGTATGTTAGGTATTAATGGATGATCAACTACAAAAAATTTATACAGCTGTTCTGTAATCATATTGCTGTATGAAAGACCTAGTATTAAATCAAATACTCTATTAATAATTCTACCTACTTGGTTGGATGTTATGAGACAATAGAACCGAGGATCACTAAGCATGTGCTCCATGCTAGATACATAGCTACATCTATCCATAACAACAATAGGACCTCCTTTATTGGCCAGTCTAATGACTATATTAAGGTCATTCCTAAGTACTTTCAAGGCAACTCTCTGCTTAGGAAGTAAATTACCATACCACCTCCTTTGTTTATTGTTCATATCATGTTTATACAAATCTTCCTCTACCAATTTTGAGAAAGCATCTAATAAGGGGTGGAGAATGGGTACATATGTACTAGGTTTACCAATATTCTTTCTCAGGTTGGTCGATGGAGCATTACTAAACTCCAATTTCAACTGTACATTGCGGGCAAATAATTTTACATCCATTATTGAGTCAGTTATATTGCTCTTAGCGGAGGGAATAAAAGTCAACTCTTTCTCCAAGACATCAATTTCATCCTGTGTTAACGGTCTATTAGAAATATTCCATATCAACGACTTGTGGTCTTTTCCCCACATCTTTTTCAAGGTCGGTCCCACATAATCCTCGTCTATCATTCTCCTTTTCTGCCTCCCCCTGCTCATGGATCTGTCCCACCCTCCTCTCCGAAATACTGAGATTTGGAAAGGGGTAGGGCCCATTGATCCATCAGAGTCAGTCCCTAAATTGCTCTTCTTACTGATACCTCATTCCTAACCATCCCATCAGACACACCAAAATGCTGCTTAGAGCCTGTGGTTGTATCCGTTTGGGATGCTATTAAATTACCACTGTCACCTCCTTTATCATAGGAAGACATAGGTAATTGTAATATATCATTCATTCCATCCTCATTATGCACAATTGCAGCTGTTACAATAACATTACTAGCATCATTACCTAGTCGGTCATCTCGCTTATTAATTTCAACATTAGAATTATTACATTTCACTTGTAAATCATCTTTAGTTTTAGAATTATTATGTACTACTCTCCCATGTCCATTTTTCTCAAAAACAGTCTCAGGCCAAGTGAAGACTTGACCATTCTTAAAATCGATGGTGTCCTTTCGAATCTTATTTTGCTTCTGCTCCATCAACTCCTTTTCAAATAAATACACATTGTCCAACAATCTCTCAATACTTTTATCAACCACTACCTTTGGATAGGTTTCAATAATGAAACAATGTTGTTCTTTAATACTAGCTCTTAGAGCTTTTTCCTTAGGGTGGAAATACTCATTTAATAACATCATGTACCGAACGCTAGTGTCAATGTTAATTTGTTGCCATTTGTATAAAAGATCTGGATACAAAGTACCTGTAGTTGGCATCTTTAGAACTCGCAATCCCCTCGGTATGATCTTGCAAGCAATACAAACTTCAAAATGTTGACATTGTAGTTGCATTCTCTTTAATTTAATAAAATCCACTTCTAGCTGGTTCATCAATGTAGACAAACCACTGCAGCTGGCTTCAACGGTCGGATCACCCGTAGAGTTGCGTACCGCGTCGTACGCAAGTAACGGGTTCTCTTCCCCAGATACACAACTTTCAAATCTATTAATATTCCGACTATTAAGAGGGTTATAAGGTAACTCAATGTTGTGTGCGACTGGCTCTGCCATGACTCTAGGGCAGCAAGCAATAAAAATAATCAATGTAAAGTCAAAAGCTGCCGCCCAACAGTCTGAGTTCCTGCGTATCCAAATAAATGAAAATGTAAAACACAAGCACAGGAATATTAGTTGGCAAAGCGATACAGTCTACATGCACAATTCCCAACTGATTCTGAAAGAATTCAGGCAGTTTTCATTTCAACAAGGACAAATGCAAGTTTGAAGCGTAAAAAACTCTATTTATTGGTCATACCTACAAGCTCAGCAAGCGCTTTCACCCGACTGGGCTTCTTCAAGCCAAAAAAAAACCACAGGTTCAAAGTACCCAAGAAGTGCCCATAGCCATGCCATCTCTCTGACTTTATAAATTTTTTATATTTTGTTTTTTATGAATGCATTTTTCCTCAAGTGCTATACATGTATTGCAGTAGTAAGTTAGCAGCTTTTAGTAAATAGATGGTGTCGCTATAGATACTAAACTCAGCATATATTTTTATGGAATATACATAAAGAGGAATGTGTATTGTTTTTAACTTCGGCATAATTTATTTGGTGCCGTATGTATGTATTTTACTTGTTAATTAATTGAGAGGATGTGATGTCATTATGAACAGAGTATTTATTGGATACTTTGAACCTGTATTTTTTTTTTTTTTTTTTTTTTGCTTGAAGAAGCCCAGTCGGGTGAAAGCGCTTGCCAAGCTTGTATGTATGACCAATAGAGTTTTTTACGCTTCGAACTTGCATTTGTCCTTGGTGAAGTGAAAACTGCCTGAATTCTTTCGGAATCTATTGGGAATTGTGCATGTGGACTGTATCGCTTTGCCGACTGATATTCCTGTGCTTGTGTTTTACATTTTCATTTATTTGGATACGTAGGAACTCAGACTGTTGGGCGGCAGCTTTTGACTTTATATAAACTATATTTAAAACCCATTTGTCCTGGGTAATGAGTTCCCAATTTTTTGCACGCAGGGCAATCTTTCCCCCCTAAAGGAGCAGTCAGTTGAGCAGAGCTTGGAAGGTTTAAAGTTAAGTCATTGAGACAGTTTACCATATGGGGAGTCTTACTACTCCCAGCTTTGGAAGTGGGAGCCCCCCACAGCTTAGGCCTATGAGTATCTTGTGACTGAAGCCTGGGTGTTCTGTTGGTTCTGGGTTTGGACTGAGAAGGTCTGGAAGAGGCAGGAAAGGACCAATTTTTAGAGGGCCAATGCCTACTAAATCTGGGACGTTGTACTTGCAGGAAATTTTTAACAGTTTGCATAGATTTAGCTTTTTCCTCCATCTTTTTAAGTACTTCTTCTGCTTTATTGCCAAACAGGCGGTCTTGGTTTAAGGGACCATCCAGTAATTTAGCTTTAACATGATCTGGCAAAGATTGCTCCTTAAGCCAAGCATGCCTTCTAAGTACAGACCCAGTGACAGCAGCCCTGCAAGATGCCTCTAATGAATCAAAACCACATTGCAAAGTATGTTTTCCAACTTATTAAATCCTGTAATTCTTCAGCACAGTCAGGAATCAACATCATTTTCTGTTTAAGCAATCCAGTAATATGCTGCTGATACTTTAACATATCAAACTGACAGTTTAAAGCCCTAATGGCCAAAGTTGCAGAAGTGTATACCTTCTTATCCCATCTATCCAGTACCCTGGAATCTCTATCAGAGGGGGTAGGATTTTGGGCAGTAGTAGCCTTAATGCTCTTAAGTCCATGTGAAATGGTCTCAGGATCCACAGTAGGATTTTTAAAGAGGAACTTGTGAGAGTCAGGTACCCTGTAATACCTATCAAATTTTCTGGGAGCAGGAGGTTAAGTGTCAGGGGCCAGGCTAGATTCCGAGAAGGCATCATCTACAATGTCCAGTACAGGAGGGATAGCTAAAAGCCTGTGTTGAGACAGGAGTAAGAATTCCCTAAGTCTATTTTTGGAGTCAGTAATCCTGGCTTTCCCAGCGGTCTCTCTCTATCTTTGCGTTTTTTCGGAATGTCGGTAGTCGGGTGGCTTGCCAAAGCCATTTCTGGATAATTGAACAGAGTACCAAAATATTTGGATGCATAAATGAACCAACAACTAATAGTACGAGGTTTGAATAAGGCACAAAACCGACAGCGAGGTACGTCATGGTCTTGGCCTACGCAAGGAATGCAGTACGAATGAAAATCTTTATGAGGTATTTGCTTTCCACAAGAAATAAAATTGTTAACTTTTACTGATATCGGTTTAGAGCAAGAAAAAGGATCCCCAACGGGGTAATTAACTTAGTTGAAGACTTCAGATCTGTAACTTGAAAATGAAAATTTCAGGCATTGGCCGACCGGCACTTGCGAACTGCTTCTGCTTCGGGCACCGCACGGCAAGAAAGACTGATGTAATGGTGTTGGCTACATGTTTTATAACCCTGACTACCTGATGTCATGGAAGATGAGACAGCAACTGACGCAGGACCCAAGACTTTGATAATCAGGCCGACTGAGGGTCACTGCAAGCAGATAACCCAAATGTGACGACTGCAACAGTGAAACACGAAGAACATCCTCAAATTAGCATGATGCTCTGGTTCAAATGGAATAAGAGTTAACTTTTCAAGAAAGTGAAGATCTCATGGAGGCACCACCTACTTTTTAGGGAGATAAATAAGTGAACCCCCTCTCAAAAAGTACTTGAGCACAAAAAGAAAAGGGGAGATCCAAAGGCAGACAAGTAGAAATGGCCAACATATGAATCTTGACAGAAGAAAGAAGAGAACAGTAACACACACAAATAATCAAGAACCAGAGGCAACTGACATTTCAAAATCTTTTCTATTTGCAAATATACGACTTCCTAGTAGCAGGTGTTTAGCCTTTCTCAGTATCTGTTACATGTCCAGAAAAAAAGGGGCCCAAAGGTTATCAACATTCTATCATCCAGGCAGTCAATTGAAGTATTTTTGGGTAGGATATATCAAACATCCCCTCTGGTGTTTGTAAATCCAGTCTCTGAAGAAGCTTGTGGCAATTGCTCTTGGCCAGTTGCAAAATAAGGGAGAAAGTACAGTTGTGTACACTTACCATAAATGGAGATGTTAGAGTGTATTCACTGTTGCAGTCAACACATTTGGGTTGTCTGCCTGCAGGTAGCCCTCACCCGGCCTCAATACTAGAGTCTTCGGATTTCTGCGTCGGATGCTGTCGCTTCTTCCTTGTTGTCAGGAGTATAAAACATGTAGACGACGCCATTATATCAGTTTTTCTTGCCCCATATGTGAGGTGCCCCCATAATAGGAAGCAATTAAATGGTAAAGTAAAACCCCCATCAAAAAGCAAATACACAAGAAAAAATAGACATACCAACCATAAGGTGAGGTAGAGCCAAGAGAAGTCAGGGGGCTGGAGGTTGGGTAACCAGGACTGCAACAGTGAAAACACTTGAACATCTACATGTATGGTAAGTGTACACAACTGTATTATGTTCTTCATGTTTCACTGTTGCAGTCATCACATTTGGGTTGATTCTCAAAGCTAAGAAAGGGAGGAGGGAGTTAAAGAGCATTAGGGCCAGTTATTAAGCCCTGCAAGACTGCAGAGACAAATCCAGCTCTGGATTTAGAAAAGATAGGCAAGTGGTAATGCTTGCTGAAGGTATGTACAGAGCTCCAGATAGCAGCTTCTAGGGTGTCCCTGGTAGGGACCCCTCTGAGAAATGCCACAGAGGTAGATGCAGCCCTGGTGGAATGTGATCTTATCCCCTGTGGGGTAGGTTTTCCATGGTGCTTGTAGCAGAGATGAATGCAATGGGCTATCCATTTGGAAATGGTTTGCTTTGAAATGGCCTTTCCCTCTGTCCCTGCAGCAAAGCTAACTAGCAGCTGCTCAGATTTTCTGGTAGGCTTAGTCCTGTCCAAATAGAATCCAAGTTGTCTGTGCACGTCCAGAGAGAGTGCAGTATTCATTCCCCTTTGTTTTGTGGATTAGGGAAAAAAGTAGGCAAATGAATGGACTGATTTAGGGCCACAGAAGACATCACCTTGGTCATAAAGGAAGGGTTAGTCCTGAGGGGTTCCACTGCCATGAGGGCCTGTAATTCAGACACTCTTCTTGCTGAAGTGAGGGCTAGAAGGAAGGCTGTTTACCAAGAAAGGAATTTCAACTCAGCTGCAGCTGCTGGTTCAAAGGGGGGAACAGTGAGTTTTTCCAATACAAAGTTAAGGTCCCAGGCTGGAGTGGGAGCTCTCCTGGGGTGTCTTAAATTTTTGGCCCCTCTAAGGAACTGCTTTAGCAAGGGGTGAGAGAAAAGGGGTGGCTCTGTATTATAATGTGCTGAAATGGCAGAGGCATGAATTTTAACTGACGAGAAGGATAGGCCCCTGTGGAGCATTTCTGTTAAGTACTGTAGAATCTGAGGTAAGCTGGGCACCGTTGTGCCCATCCCCTGAGCCAGGCTTCAGGAACAGTATCTTTTCCACTTTTCAGCATAGGATTTTCTATTACTAGGCCTCCTTGCCTCCAGAATGACATACAGTACCTGCTTACTGAGGGATGCTAAGGGAGAGCTCAAGGAATTAGCCACGCTGCAAGGTTCAGGGTTTGAAGCTGAGGGTGCAGAATCTGGCCTGCCTGCTGTCTTTAGTAGAACCTTCGAGAGGAGAGGCAGAGGGGGAAAGGCATAAATTGAGAGGCTTCCCCATGTAAAGGACAGGGCATCCACTTTCCAAGCTTGGCTGTGGGGAGTTCTTGTGAAGAATTTGTTCAATTGGTAGTTCTAAGGGGAGGCAAACAGGTCTATCTCTGGAGTCCCCCATTTGTTCCTCAAGTGGTTGAATATTTTGGCTTCTAGTTTCCATTCGTGTGAGTCCATGAGATTTCTGCTCAAGTCATCTGCCAGTGAATTTAGTATGTCTGGCAGGAATTTAGCTTGCAGGTGTACTTGGTAACTCAAGGCTGTGTTCTACACAGCCATGGCTAGTCTGCAGAGAGGGTACGAGTGGGTTCCCCCAGCTTGTTTATGTAACACATAACTGTGGTGTTGTCTGTCTTTACCAATAGTTGTCCTGGAAGAATGCGGCTTTGAAGGCTGTCAGAGCATTCAGTACACCTAACATTTCTTTTTGATTGACATGCAGGTGCATCTGTCTCGGGTTCCATTTGTCCTGAATGCACAGCCCTGCCATGTGAGCACCCCATGCTTAGTCTGATGCGTCCGTTGTTAGAGTTTGGGCGGCAAGGGGTACAGTGAAAGGGAGTCCCTTGTTGTGGTAGCAGGACTCTGCCCACCAAAGGAACTCTGTCTTGATATAAGGAATGACAGAAATCATTGTTTCCAGGTCCTGCGAATGTTGACACCATAGGCTTTTTAGATACCATTTGAGTTTCCTCATATGCAGTCTTGCATATGGAATTAGTAAAATGCAAGAGGCCATGAACCCCTGGGCTTGCAGTATTTTCCTTGCAGATAGCTGGGGTTTTATGGCCAATAGTTTGAAGTAGGTTGTCAAGTAAACTTGTTTCTCTGGAGTGAGAAATGCCATCTAGGAAGTTGTGTTCAAGCTTGCTCCCAGGAATACAATCTGTTGGCAGGGTACTAGGTAAGATTTCTTTTCACTAATGGTGTACCCCAGTGAGGTTAGAAGTTTCTTTACGAATGCCGTATGTTGTAATAGCAAGTCCTGGTTTTCTGCCTGAATCAGACAATCGTCCAAATATGGGTAAATTTGAATATTTCTCTGCCTGCAAAATGCAATGGCTGGAGGAAGGCACTTTGTGAATACCATGGGCACAGTAGATAAGCCAAAGGAAAGTGCAGAGAACTGATAGTGCATGGAGCCTACCCTGAAGCGTAGGTATTTCCTGCAAGATTCTCTTATTGGGGTGTGCAGGTAAGCTTCCTTTAAGTCTAGGGTTGCCAGGCAGGCATCCTTGGCTAGCATGGGAAGAAGCTGTTGCAGAGTTAGCATTCTGAATTTTGGAACTACCAGAAAGGTGTTGAGAATAGAGAGGTCCAGGATAGGACGCCAGGAGTTGTCTTTTCTGGGTACCCGAAAGTCTTGAATAAAAGCCTTGTCCCCTTTGTTCTGCTGGAACAGGCTGAATAGCCCTGATAGTGAGGAGAGAGAGAACCTGCTGTTGGCCCTCCACCCACTGATTTGGGGGTAGGTCTAGCCAACCATTTGGTGTTGGTAGGGTGTGGAAGTGGAATCTGTATCCTTGGGAAACTATGTTCAAAACCCAACTGTCCGGGGTAACAAGTTCCCAGTTTTTTGCATGCAGGGAGAGCTTTCCTCCTAAGGGAGCAGGCAGCAGAGCAGGGCTTGGAAGGGTTAAGGGTAAGTCATTGTGCCATTTTTCTGTAGGGGGTGGCTTACTACTCCCTGCTTTGGAAGTGGGAGCCCCCCACTGCTTAGGTTTGTGCGAAGCCTGAGACTGTAGCCTAGGTGGTCTGCTGTTTGGACTGAAAAGGCCTAGAAGGGACTGGAAAGGACCAGTTCTTAGAATGCTAATGCCTACTGAATCTAGGAGGCTGTACTTGTAGGAAATCTTTAACAGTTTGCATAGATTTAGCTTTTTCCTCCATCCTTTTGATAAGGACTTAACTCTGCTTTGTTGCCAAAAAGGTGGTCTTGGTTTAAGGGAGCATCCAGTAATTTAGCTTTTACATGATCTGGCAAGTTTTGTTCCTTAAGCCAAGCATGCCTTCTAAGTACAGACCCAGTGACAGCAGCCCTGCAAGATGCTTCTAAAGTGTCAGAACCACATTGCAAAGTATGTTTACCAACTTGTTCTGCAGAATGCATTAAATCCTGTAATTCTTTGTGTTCAGTACAGTCAGGAATCAACATAATTTTCTGTTTAAGTAGCCCCATAACATGCTGCTGATATTTTAACATATGAAACTGGCAATTTAAAGCCCTGATGGCCAAAGTAGCAGAAGTGTATACCTTCTTACCCATCAGTCTAAGGCTTTAGAATCTCTACCAGTAGGGGTAGGATTTTTGGCAGCAGTAGCCTTAATGCCTTTTGGTCCTTGAGAAATGGTCTCTGGATCCGTAGAAGGATTCTTGAAGAGTAACTTGTGAGAGTCAGGTACTCTGTAATACCGGTCAGGTTTTCTGGGAGCTGGAGGTAAAGTGTCTGGGGAAAGGCTAGATTCCAAGAAAGCATCATCTACAATGTCCAGAACAGGAGGGATAGCTAAAGGCCTGTATTGAGGTAGGAGTAAGAATTCCCTAAGCCTCTTTTTGGAGTCACAGTAATCCTGGCTTTCCTAGTGGAAATGCTCCCCAAGGGTGTGCAAGGTTTCACCGAAAGAAAAATCTTCTTGAGGGGAAGCAGAGGGAATGGAATCCTCTGCATCAGAATCCTCATAAGTAGATAAGGGCAAATCCTGGTAATCAGAAGGAGCAGAAAAATCAGATTCCTGATCAGAAGAATCAGAAAGAAAATCAGTTCTAGGTCTCTTAGAGGGGGAAGGCTGGCTTCCCCTAATCAAGATAATGAGGTCTTCAGTCATTCTAAGCATTTGTTTTTTAAGCATATGGGCCTGGGCATGCGGTTTGGTCATCGGTTTTCTAAGTGTGGTTGAGTTTTAGGCCTGGATGAAAACAATGGCATTGGTTTAATATGAATGTCTGTAAGCCTGAATATACCCTCAGAAGCCGGTGCCTGCACAGCGACTCCAGACCCATCCAAGGTAGAGACATCCGCAGGTTCCACAGTCGAAAAAGCATCTCGCAGCATACCGGACTCTGAATGGGTCTCAGTAGAGGCCTGCGAATCAGACGTAGTGGGTATCAGGGGCTGCAAAAGCACCTCACTGAGTACCGGTGGACTGGCGACTGGCTTAAAGGAAGCATTGGTGGCGGTTTTGGACCTATGCAGTCTGTCTCTATCTTTATCCTTACGTTTTTTCGGAAGATCGGGAGTCGGATGGCTTGATGAAGCCATTTTGGAGTACAAAGAATGAGTACGAAAATAATTAGTTGCAAAAATAGCCCAACAATGGATAGTTCAGGCATTGAATAAGGCACAAAACCGACAACGAGGGACGTCGTGGTCTGGGCCTAAGCAGGGGATGCAGCAAGAATGAAAATCTCTATGAGGTATTTGCTTTCCACAGGTAAGACAATTGTTAACTTTTACTTGACATCGGTTAGAGCAAGAAAAAGGATCCCCAATGGGGTACTTAGCTTTTTTAAAGACTTCGGGTCTGAAAGTCGAAAACGATAATTTCAGGAGTTGGCCGACCAACGCTTGTGAACTGCTTCTGCTTCGGGCACCGCACGGCAAGAAAGACTGATGTAATGGCGTCGGCTGCATGTTTTATACCCCTGACGAACTGACATCAAGGAAGAAGCGACAGCATCCGACGCAGAAATCCGGAGACTCTGGTATTCAGACCGGCTGAGGGCTACCTTCAGGCAGATAACCCAAACGTGATGACTGCAAAAGTGAAACATGAAGAACATCCACTGTTGCCTGTGGCAAAATGGAATTACTACCACTAACCTCTGGAGAGACCTGGTATTAGTGAAAAGGGTAGAAAAGCATAAAAGTACATTCCATTTCATTATTCCATGGGAATGAAAGGCGTCTGTCTTCTAGGCCTGCAAGGAGTCCTGGAATAAAATATCTTTAATTGTTTGTTTTGAAGAGAGACAACTAGATCTACTTGAGGTGCTCCTCACACCTAGTTCAATTAATCCCACTCCCACCCCGAGTACAGTTTTCATTTGTGAGGGCTGGTCCTGGCCATGCTTAGCTCTGATGGAATGTATGAAGCCTGTGGAGTTATACTGAGCTGATTTTCTACCCCCCAGGCTATTACAGCAAGTCTGCAATGAGAGCAAAATCAGATATCCTTCTTGTCTGTGTATGTACTCCATGACTGTGGAGTTGTTTGTTACAAATTGCAGAGATCCTGGAGATCAGAGATGATTCAAAGCTTTCAAACTATTTATTACTGCCATCATGAAATCAAAAGATAACTCCAGAGGCAACACCAATAAGCGAAGGAGACTGCTTATTAATGGTAAAACAAATAAATAAAGCAATGTGTATATTAACTTTACCCTTTGGCCGCCGATTTTATACATTACTGACATAGTGACCGACACTGGTGTGCTTCTGTCTGTCCTGCTTATTTCAATAACCCCTCACTTTCACTCCTTTTGACACTTATCTTCCAGGCAATGTCTGAAGCGTCTGTAAAGAGGGGGCAGACAGAAGAAGCAAAGACTTGGACTGAAAGAGAACTGGTCCACCCAACAGAGTACCTCCCTTCTTACAAACCCCAGGACTGGAATCCAAAAAGATAAGGGGTGTTGATATTGAATCTAGACAGACCTGAAGTACAAGGGAATTTTCTTTGTGTGAAGTCTAGCAAAGTGACTAATAAGTATTATATAAGCCATGCATCTCAGACTCCGTAGCTATTCCTTGTACATAACACAGACTGGTTGGAAAAGCTCGGAAAGAACTCATGGCATACCTATTATTTGTATGGATGAAGAAAGGCTCTTCCTACAGCAGAATCCAAAAGGCATCCCAAGAAAATTATTCTAGGAGAAGGGATACAAGATGATTTTTGTAAGTTCACTTGAAACTCCAGACTGAGAAGCCGTTTCTGAACACCTGTTAAAGATTCTTGGCAACTGAAAGATATCATGCAAATATAAGACAATCATCCAAATATGGAAAACAATGTGAATGTCTTGAAGCCGGCAATAAGCAATTACTTTACAAACACTTTTTGAAGACCCTGGAATAGTGAATAGTTCAAAGGGAAAGACAAATGGAAGATACTGTAAACCAGATACAGAAAATCTTAAGAAATGTTTGAAATTGGCCAGTTTTGCATAAAGGCTGGTAAGGGGGTAAGAGGTTAAAAGGTCAGAAGGAATAATGTTTTGATCTGTGGAACCTTGATAAAAAAGACTAAGAAAGGAAAGATCTAGCACTGGTATCTAAGTTGCTTCCTTCTCTAACACCAAAAAAATAAATAAATAAAACATCCTAGAGTAAAACCTTCTGCCCATCTGGCAAGAAAGTACTGGTTCTACGACACCATGGCATAACATTTGTTTTAGAACTGATGGAAACAGGGATATTTGGTTTACTGGACAAGGAGGAATCCCCTAATACACAAAGTCTAGAAGACTTTGGATCGTTTCTTGGAAGTGTACACATAGGTATTTTTATACCCTAAGCAAACTCCAAAGACTTTTTCCTCAGGTAGATTGCAAATGTTGAAGGTGTGATGGGAAAAAACAGGTAGATGGGTACAAATTTTTCCGGAGTGTAATGAACTGACACACTTTAAAATTCCTTGCAGACTAGTCTGTCAAAAATATGGGCCAAGCAAACTGGTGCGACTAAGGAAATGACTTTTTTAAGCTGTGATACAGAATCGGAATTGCCTGAACACAGTAAGGCCCTCCTGAGTTTAATTATGATGGCTGCCAAAAAGAAAATATTAGAAAAAGGAAATGAAAGTCTAAATCAACCATACTAAAAGTAGTGAATATAGTAACAGACATGAAAGAACCTGAAGTGGGATCTCTAGGAAAGGGTGGCAGCCAATTACAGAGAAAAAATGGAAATTATGGGAACAATACATGCAGAATATTGTTTTGGAAAAGGAATTAGGTTTAGGGGAAGGCAAAGAATTGAATGAGTTATGTAATGGCCAACCAACAATGACTGTTTAGAAGATTATAAGTGACGTATAATGTTTGCAACTGAAAATATATCAACATGGTTTGTTTTCATTTATATACATGTATATGCCACGTCATAAGTGAAAATTCAATAAAGATGTTTCTTGTTTTTTTTAAAAGGGGAGATATTCCCTGGAAAGGAGGCAGGGAGTTCCACTGCCAACTGAACCCCTGTTGTACGACTTTCAGAAACCATATGTCTGAAATAATCTGATACCACAGAGGAAGATGTAAACTTGGGAGATGAGAAAATTGCCAGGGTGGTGGGAAGTGAGAACGTGGATATGTAAATAGTCTTTCTGACATTTAGGGGCTGTCCTTTATTTTCAGAGGAGTTCCCTTTCTTTTTGGAGCCTACTTGCTACTGCTTTTTAAAATCCTGTTTATTGATACAGTGCTCTTTAAACTGCTTTTTGAAAAAGAGAGCCGAGAACGAAATATATTTTTTTATTTGCTTTAAAAAAGGAAGGTTAATTGTGTCACTCCTTAAATCAACTTTCCAGTCTTGTCAATGTTTTAATAACCTCAGCTGCGGAAGGGCCAAACAGTACCTCCTTCTCCAGGGGAGAATTTAAAATATTAGTCTTAACATCTTCAGGTAAACTTGAAGAACATAAATGTCGCTCGTATCTCTCTAACACAGACAACAAGCAGGTGGGGTATTTCGTTTAGATGCTTAAATACATAGAAACACATCAGGATGGCGAGCAGCATCATAAAATACAAACAAACTGGTTAATAGACAGACGTTACATACATGCATTCTTACAGCTCAACAGCTTCCTACAAAATGGCAGACAGGTTTGCATGTGCTCAGTATTTATACACTTGTGTAAGCCCTTGGATAGCTTCTTAAAGATGTATACACAGACAATGATCTACATCCTCCCTCTTAAAAAGATTGTCCTCTGTAAAACCAATATTAGAGTTAGAAATGCATTACTATAGACATTAGAACAAAACACAATGTTCATGTCCAGGTTGCCAAGTAACTATTACATGGTTTAGAGATACGACCAAATCTTGTAAAGTAAAAATCTGGACTGAATTTAGCAGCAGGGACAGTCTTCGGTAAACAACTTTTATCAGGAACTTCTGGACTCGTCACAGGAACGGGAATATTCTTTGGAACTTCCTCTGGAATTGAAACACTGGACAATTCATTCTGAGACAAGGTCTTTCTCACAGGCTATGTGCTGTGGTATAGGCTCGGACACTGGCATTAAATGCTTCCGATTCCACTTAAACTCTGCCCCCTTGTGAGTCCACAATGTACGATCTTGGCTCTGGGCAAATATTCTTCATAGCTCCACTCCAATCATAACCTCTGGACATTTGCATCCTTACCACTTCTCCTTCTCGTAATGGATTGAGTGGTTTACTGGTTTTATTGTAGTAGGACTTCTGCGTCAGGCATTTCTTCAACAGATTGGCTTTCACTAACCTGTTGTTCTTACCACATGGAACCAACAATTGACTACTGATTTGCAATGTGGTTCTGGTTTGTCTTGACAGAAGTCCGTGGGTAGGTGAACAAAGATGTTTATCATGAGGAACATTTCTGAGATTCAAGAGATTCAGGAAAACATCGCTATTATCTCATTTTGACTTCTCCAGTAACAGTTTTGCACTTTGAACTGCATGTTCTACTGAACTATTTGACTACGGGTACTTGGGGCTACTCGTAACATGAGTAAAGTTCTATTCTTCAGCAAATCTTTTGAACTGTTGGCTTGTAAACTGCATGCCACTGTCTGAAATAACTTTGTGTGGTCTACCATGTACTGGAAAATAATGCTTCATATTAGTAATGACAGTAATGGATGCTAGGTCAGGCAGTAGATCAATCTCGAACCAAGTGGAGTAGGAGTCTACTAACACCAAATAATGTTGACCATTCCATTCGAAAATGTTGGTGGCTACTGTCAACCAAGGTAGTTCAGGAATCTGGTTTACCTGAAGTGGTTCCTTCTGTTGATGTGGCTTTGTACTTTTACAAACAGAATAAGATGAAAGTGCTCTCTCAATGTCTTGTGACACAGAAGGCAAAAATACTAGTCTTCTCAACCTTCTTTCGGTAGAGTCAGTTCCTGGTTGACCATGATACAAGACAGTACTGTACTCTGGTTGCAAGGTCTTTGGAGCAATTACTTTCGGACCTTTCATAATACCACAGTCAAACAAAATCTCATCTCTGTGTGGAAAATAAGGTTGCACTTCTTGAGGTAAACTAGACTGCTTTGACAGCCATCCTTGATTGATAAAGTGGTTGAGCCTATGTAAAACTGGATCTGTGGCTGTATGACCTCTTAGCTTATCAAGACGTGGAAGAAAAAGTTCTCACTTCCATGAATTCAAAATCAAGGTTCTCATTCTCGTGCTATTCGGTGGTGTTTCTGGGCGATCTGGATAATGTCTCAGCAACATAAAGAAGTTTGTCTTTCTTGCAGACAAGAGTGAAATTATACTTTTGCAATCTCAGCATCATACAGTGCAGTCTGGCTGGAGCTGAATGCATAGGCTTTCTCAAGATAGTGACTAGAAGTTGGTGGTCTGTTTCAATCTGGATAGGTCTATCATAAGCATAATCATGGAACTTCGAACATGCAAACACAATAGCCAAAAGCTCTTTCTCAATTTGAGCATACTGCATTTCAGTTTCGCTGAGAGTTCTCGATGCAGAGATAAAAGGTTGATCTTCTTGTAGAATGACTGCACCAAGACCAAATTTCGAAGCATCACATCAAAGCGTAACTAGTTTGTGAACATCATAGTATCTGAGAGTTGGTGGGCTAGCAATTCTCTGTTTCAGGACATCAAATGGTCTCTGGTGTTGCTTTAACCAAGACCAGGACACATCTTTACATGTCAGCTCTCTGAACGGTGCTGAAAGTTGGCTTAAGTCTGGAATGAACTTGCTTAGATAGTTAACTATGCCAAGAAAACATTGCAGGGCTTGAACATTGTCTGCAGCTGGCATCTCGAGAATGGTTGTTTGCTTAGAATGGCCTGGAAGTAGACCTGAACTGGTAAATAAATGACCAACATAAGTAACTTCTTGTAACCTGAATTTGCATTTCTGTGGACTGAGCTATTCACTTGACGTGCTCTTTCTAAAACTTTTCTGAGGTTTCTATCATGCTCTGCTTCACCACTGCCTCCTACTAGTATGTCATCTACTATAACAGTACAAAGATACCCAGATAAAAGTTGCTCCATTGCACATTGAAAGACTTCACTTGCAGAATTTATCCCAAATGACATTTTCAAAAATCTGTACCTGTTAAATGGAGTACTGAAAGTAGTGGGCAGTGAGCATTTTTTGTCAAGCTGAACATGCCAAATTGAACTCTTTACATCTAAGACAGAAAAAACAGTGGCATTTGGCATAAAGGCTGTGACTTCTTCAACTGTGCGCATTGGATGATGAGGTCTTTTTAGTGCTTTGTTCGCATCTTGTGGGCCAATAGATATTCTGATGTCATCTGAGCTTTTCTTATGAGCTACCACCACAGAAGATACCCATTCAGTTGGAGCTGCAAATGGACAAGTCACACCTTGTTGCACCATTTTATCTAACTTGGCTTTGACTCTGTCCTGCATGGCTATTGGAACTTTTCAAGCTGGCCTGATAAAGTACAGTTGTGTACACTTACATAAATGTAGATGTTCGAGTTGACATAGACAACTTAGATTTTACTTGGACAGGACTAAGCCTCTCAGAAAATCTGAACAGCTGTTAGTTGGCTTTGCTGCAGGGGCAGAGGGGAAGGCCATTTCAAAGCAAACCATTTCCAAATGGATAGCCCATTGTATTCATTTCTGCTACAAGCACCATGGAAAACCTACCCCACAGGGGATAAGATCACATTCCACCAGGGCTGCATCTACCTCTGCGGCTTTTCTCAGAAGAGTCCCTACCAGGTACATCCTAGAAGCTGCTACCTGGAGCTCTGTACATACCTTCACCGCGCATTACCACATGCCTACCTTTTCTAAATCCAGAGCTGGATTTGCCACTGCAGTCTTGCAGGGCTTAATAGCTGGCCCTAATGCTCTTTAATTTCCTCCTCCCTTCCTCAGCTTTGGGAATCAACCCAAATGTGATGACTGCAACAGTGAAACACGAAGAACATAGTACAGTTGTGTACACTTACCATAAATGTAGATGTTCAAGTGTATTCACTGTTACAGTCCTGGTTACCCTCCCTCCAGCCCCCCGACTTCTCTTGGCTCTACCTTTCCTTCTTGTTTGGTATATTTATTTTTTTCTAGTGTATTTGCTTTTTGATGGGGGTGTACCATACCATATAATTGCTTCCTATTGTGGGGGCAAGAAAAACTGATGTAATGGCATCGGCTGCATGTTTTATACCCCTGACAACCTGACGTCATGGAAGAAGAGACAGCATCCGACGCAGAAATCCAAAGACTCTGGTATTCAGGCCAGCTGAGGGCTACCTGCAGGCAGATAACCCAAATGTGATGACTGCAACAGTAAAACACGAAGAACATCTGGACTGATATCTGTATCTAACTTCATGGAGTACACAACTAGAAACATCCCTAGTTTGTCTTCAAAAAGATCAGCAAAAGTAGAAAAAAATGTACTAGGTGAAATTAGAGCAGTGGTCTTTTAAGCTAACATGGTGTACCTCCTTATTAAATTAAATCAGTCCCATTTTCAAACTGTCTCTGAGCCCTAATAAAGAATGGACATGCCTCTTGACCACATAAAATAAGTTGCAACATCTTCCAGCAGAGTAACATGAAACCACTACTGAGCCTTCAGTTTGAATTTCTTCACCTCCATAAGCAACAAGCTTCGCACACCTTGCCAAATCAAGCCTTTCACCATTACACACACTAGCAAATGTTTCGTCTAACATAACATTGCACTTGGAACCTGTGTCAACTTTGAGCTCTATGGATTTTCCGTTTATCCGAACAGTACAAAATACTTTATTCTTTGCCCTTAAGTGTACTGCATTAATGGTTTCATGAAGCACTGCCACACCATCAACATAAAGAGTAGGGGTGCAGCTCCCTAAATGATCAAGTCGTTTCTTAAAAAGTTCCCTTTTAATAAATGAATGTGGGCCTTTTGATTTACAAAATCTTTTGAAATTATTGCATTTGTAGCATTGCTGACCAAAAGATACACATTTTCCCCTTTTAGATTCATGGATTTCCACCATAATTATGAGAGCTGGCAATAAAGCTAGGTTGGGGCTCATGCTTTGAGTTTGTTGACTTACTCTTATGCTTCACTGAGACTGTGTGAACTCTGGAATTTGCTGGAAAGCTTTGCGATTTACCAGTGGGTGATGCAGGGGCTACAGTTACTGTCATGTGCTTGCGTCTGTTTCTTTTAACCACGTGCTGCACACTATCAACATGAGCTTTATCAATGTGCCTTCTTGAGCTACTCTCATTTGTAAGCATATTTATGTGCTTTTCTGTAAGCTCATATCTCTGACAAATTTCACTGGCCTTTTTCAAGGTTAAATCTCTGACATGAAGCAAAATCTTTGTCACAGAATCATCTTTTACACCACACACAAGTCTATCTTTTATCACCTCATCCCCTCAAAGCACAAAATCTGCAGGCTTTAGGCATGTTTCCTCAAGTCAGTTATATATGCTGCAAATGTTTCACCAGGCTTTCGATCCCTTGTAAAAAAATAAGTGCCTTTCCATTGTAACATTTGCCTGAGGGTTACACATTTCTCTGAATTTACATTTTAAGCACTCAGGGTCCTCCCTTGACTCAGCCAGTACAACAATATTATGGTTTTCTGCCTCTCCAGCAGATGCATACACAAATCAACACTCCCTTTCAATGGCTTCTGACCCAGCTAAATTAAGCAGGATAAATGTCTCTGTACAGTTATCTCTATCAGAAAATGCAGCCTGGATGAAAATATCGTACTCTTGCTCAAACATTCTCCAGTTCTCAGCAATATTACTGTGAAACACAAGTGCACTGGGTTTTCGAAATCCAATTGCCATGCCCACAAAGTATGCACAACCACACTGAAAATATGGCCCTTGTGATTATTTACGAACAAACCATTCTGTGAGCTTGTAACAACATTCAAATGCACAATAAACTGTTGGAAATACTGTACTTTACGAAACATGTTCTGTAATGGCTGTATTTTACAAAATAACTTTAGTGTAATACTGCACAAACATGCACACAAACACTTTATACACTTCTGATAACTCGGATATCTTTGACTAATATGAAAAATATGTGCGTAGCGAAAATGCAGTCGTTACCTTTTATTTTATTAGTTTTATGCAATTCAAACTTTATTTCAAACATTTTCTGTAGTAATTCAAATATTTTTATCTATATTAGACATATCAGTTTATGAGAATACCATTTAGAGTTCTGTATGCCTAATTTCATATTTTGCGAATAAGAAATAGTGCTGAGCAAGTTTTAACATCTGAAATTTATTTCTGACCTGTTTTGCGATATATACGTACAGTAAGGAGGAATCACTCCTTAATATTTCTCCAGTTTCAACTGAGTGCCTCTCGATCTCGAACTGAAGAATCTAGATTCCATCCTGGCCTCATGTCCCTTTAGACAAGCCACTTTTGACACCATGTCCCTTTAGACAAGCCATTTTTGACACCATGTCCTTTTAAACATGCCACTTCTGAGACCATGACGCTGGTCCCTCTCTAATATAGATGACAAGCAGACAGGGTATTTCGTTTAGATGTTTTAATACACAGAAACACATCAGGATGGATAGCAGCATCACAAAATACAAACAAACTGGTTAACAGACAAACCTTACATACATGCACATGCTTACATCTCAACAGCTTACTACAAACTGGCAGTCAGGCTTGCACGTGCTCAGTATTTATACACTTGCGCAAGCCCTTGGATAACTTCTTAAAGATATATTATATATATATATATATATATATATATATATATATATATATATACACACACACACACACACACACACACACACACAAACACACACACACAATGATCTACAATAACTAAACAAATCTTGTAAGGACAGACCCAGAAACAGCAGCCTTGGAGATAGTGTCAGCACAGCACAGGAACACTTTAAGGAATGTTTTACTATAAGAGTCAGATAAAATACATGCATTCAATGAATTCTTTATCTTAGAGGTAGTAAGATTAATTCTTTCATGTTACCAAAAGACAGCACTAAAAACTTTAACATGTGAGCTTAGCAATTTAACATTCTAAATGTTAAATTGACAGAATATACTTTCTTGCCAAATCTGCTGAAAACTTTCCAAACCTTGTCAACAGGAGTAGGGTTAACATTAGTAATCTGTTTTACTGTAGCAAATTTAAATAAGGAAATCCCTGCAGGGTCTGCTTTAGAGTTAGAAAGCAGACATTTGTGAGTCAGAGTTACCTTGAATATAACCTGTCAGACTTGCTAGGAGAAAGCAGTTGACTAACTGGTAAATTACAAGCAGTCATAAAAACATCTTCAAAAGCAGAAAGAACACTAAGGACAACTGCAGACCGAGGAATATCCATCTGTAATAAATCATAACAATTTTATTAGGAAGAAAGAATATCATTTTCTGTCCACTGAAATATCTCTTTCAATCTAGATAAGGTCTCAGTAAAAGATAGGTCTTCTGGAGAGAAATCCGAAACATCACTTTCCTCAGAATCAGAATCTTCAGTTTAAAACAATGAAAGACAATATTCTCCCCCCAATTCCTGATCTTTGGACTGAAAATCACAGCCAGAAAGAGAAGGAACTCTTTTTCTTTCTTTACCAGATTAGCAATTAAATGAAAAGCAGAAGTCAATCTCTAGCAGACCCCATCAAGTATTTCCTCTACACAGAAACTGAGACTGGAGAAAATATGTTTTTAATTTTCTTTTCCTTTTCCTGGAGAGTCCCTGGAAAATAAAAAGACCCAAGACAGATACACCATCCAGGATTCAGGCTCTTCTTCATCGACTATGTGGGAGACCTTCACCCAACCCTACTCCTGAGACCAACAAGACTCTTTCTCTCATGCCTGCAGAGATGTTGCTACAGCCGCAAAGGATATGTCTAGCCCCCCGTTTCTTAGTGGCTGTAGGTGTAACACCTAAGGGACTGGGGAAAAAATGAAGAGAGGTCTGAGGAACCATATACAGTAACAGCAGAATCAACCATCAGTGGCTGAGGCATAGAAGAAACTGGCCTGATACCCAAAGACTCCCTAACAAGTTTCTTCTGCTTGTGGATGGAGGAAGGAAAAAAATTAAGGAGACTGGTACCCGTTCTACAGGTATGAGACAGAAGTACTGAATGGGGTAATGGAGCCTGGAGGAGTCAGTAAAGCTTACCTGAAGACAAAAGGTGGTTTTGAGCCAAGAAAATCACTGGCAGTCCCCCAACCAAGTCCTACCCACTTAACAGTTACTACTGCACAAAAGTAGAAACCAAACAAAAAAAGATTTTACACAGCTTGTTCACACAAGCATTTACAAATTAAACTTCCCTTTAAAGTAAAGATAATTCCTAAAATAAGTTTTAACTAAAACACATAATTTAGTGGAAAAATACTAGCTTTCCACAGAAAAGTAAAGTAATAGGTTTTCCCCAGCAGGGAACTTATTTGCCCAGTTTTGAAGGATTGCTATAGCAAACCACATTAACAAGAAGCCCGCAGAAGGAGAGCACTTTGGCTGCAAGAAAGCTTTGATGTTGATATTTTTGGCACTCTATTTGCCTCCTTATATATGGAGTTCGCCTTGAGTTCCTGGCACTTAGAACACATGGAATGTATGCTTAAGTTCTGAAAATACGGCCTATTGGTCACATTCTTAGCAAGATACAACTTTAATTGCTCAGGCTACAGAAATAGTGATCTAATACTGAATATCAGTACATTATTTTTCACACACAAGCTTTGTTACTTTTCTCTACTAACATGAAACTACTAGAAACATTAACTGAAGCACTACTGATAATCTATTCACATATTAATACACATATTGTTCAAAGTACTAACTGATACAAGATTAAATTAAAAGAAATAATGAAACAGTATCAATTTCTACTTCAGTGACTTAATACAAATCCAGAGATTTTTAACATTTTCCCTCTCTCAAGGTCCCTGAATAAAGCATTTTAAGTGTCTCAAAGCTGCTTTTCTCAGTGATACAATGATGTCACCTAATGGTCAAGTTAAAATAAAAGAATTAAGTCAACAACCTGCACTGCAGTTACGTTACATAGGGTCTGTATAAGTTATGTATTTTTCATGTCCTGATCCAATTTTTCATAATCCTGCCTCCATGTGGCTTTAACTGTGCTTCGTAGTAAATACTACTTTACGTTTACTGTCATGTTCCTAAAGGCTACTCTTGCAAGACTGGAGGAAAATACTCCAACTTCCTCCATGATCCACAAGGTAGGGGGATGGCGGGAGGGAAAAATGTGATGAATGATGACATAGGATAATACAGATGCCAAGTTATGGTAAGTACATAAGTCTTTACCTGATGTTATCCAAGTCATCATTCATCACCATAGGGTCAGAGTCCCCAGCTACCATTTATCCTTGGAGGCCTCAAAGAAGGACAAGCAGCAGCACTGTGGAGCTGAAAGTAGGCCTGCTCCTAGAAATCAAATCTGTTTTGCAATGCAATATAAATGTGTGAGGATTAGACCTAGTGGCAGCAGCACACATGTCCTCAATAGAAAGACTTGCCAAAAAGGCTGAAGAAGTAGCCAAGGACCTCAGAGAATGAGCCCTGACTCTTCCTGGAACCTCAAGATGGCTATGGCCATAGACTTTGGAGATCCATTTAGAAATAGTGACCTTAGAAACCAGAATATGGCGTCTATTAGGAGAAAAGGCCACAAAAAGCTGTTCTAACTCAGAAAAACCTCTGGGCATATGTAGACAGAACCGTAATTGTCTGTGGACCACCAAGGTATGCAGAATGTACTCTCCTTTGTTGGAATAATAGGGAAAGACCACTCCTGTAGCTGAATACATTGGTTCAGAATAGATTCAGAAGCAATCTTGGACAAGAAAGAGGGATTCATCCTGAGAGACTGTCCTTGTGAAAAATCATATAAGGAAGAGTAATGTAAGAGCTTGCAACTTTGAAACCCTCCAAGCTGAGGTAATAGCAACCAGGAAAGCTGTCTTCCAAGACAGGAATTTGAGATCGCAAGAACTAACAGGCTCAAAAGGGCTCCTAGTCAGAAATTGCAAAACCAACGTAAGGTCCCAAGGAGGCAAGGGATCCTTAATCTGTGGTCATAGCAGGAATCACCTTTCATAAATGCTTTAAAAAGCCTAGATGAAAAAGCACACACTGTGTTCTCATGAAAGTCAGAAATTGCTGCCAACTGAAGCTTGATGGTACAGAAACTTGCTACCGCTTGGAAAAGGGAGGACAAAAACAGAAGTATGTCAGAAACTGAAGCAGAAAGGGGATCCAGATTAATGCTCTTGGCCCACATTGAGAACTTTTTCCTCTTACTACTGTAAACCTTTCTAGTGGAATGCTTCTGGGTGGCAAGAATAATATGCTTAGTAGGAGATGCTAGCCTGGACTGTTTAGAATCACTGGAATTGGAGAAACCATGTGGTTAGACGAAGGATCTGAAGGTTTGGGAGAGGAAGCCCTGATGGACGGGAAATCGGATCCTGATGGGGATCCAGTACCCATGGTGGATACCTCAGATGAGAACTGATGAATTGGAACCATGGTTGACGAGGCCAGAAAGGTGCAAGGAGGATAAGGGATGTTCTCAGGCATTGCACTTTCTGCAGAACCTTGGGAATTAAAATAATAGGAGGATAGGCAAACAGGAGACCCAGAAGACAATCGTGGACCAGAACATCCCTCTGTGACTCCTCTGGAGGGGGGATCAAGGCGAAGTACCTGCAGCATTTGTGCTTGGCTAGGGAGGCAAAGAGGTCACAGCAAGGCTGATCCCAATGGTCGAAAATCTGTTTTGCCATGGAGGGACCACTCACGAGGACTCAAAAATCAATCTGTTGAGCCTGTCAGCCAACATGCTGGAATCCTCGTGTATATGAGCTGCAAGAAGGATGAGCCCAGAGGACAATCGCCCATTCCCACAATCTCATGGCCTCTCTGCACAACAGGTACGATCATGTTCCTCCATTTGTTGACATACCAGACCACAGCCATGTTGTCTGTCTGAATTGCAATCATCCCTCGAGGGAGGCAGTCCTGAAAGGCTTGCAATGAAAGAAGAACTGCTCTCATCTGTAGAACGTTTATGTGCATTTGGGTCTCTATAGGGGACCATGTGCCTTGGATGGGTTTCCCCTTAAAATGCCCCCCTACCCCAACAGGGAAGTGTCCATGGTCACTGTGTCCTTGGGCAGAGGGTGAGAAAAGGGCCTGCCTAGATTGAGATCCTGAGACTGATGCCACCAAAGCAGGCGATATCTGCACACAGGTGTCAGTTTTATGGCTATGGACAAGGGATGAAACTGAGCCGACCACTGAACCGTTAAGGTCCACTGCAACACTCGCATGTGGTACCTTGCCAAGGGAACAAGACAAATGTCCAAGGCCATGGATCTGAGGGCTCAAAGAACAAAAGTGAGGCAGATGGCGCAACAAGTCTAAGATTTGCGGGACCTGCTCCCAGATCAACTGTACCTTGCATAGTAGTAAAGCTGCAATCTCCGACATGGAATCTAACAGAACACTCCTAAGAATTCCAACTCTTGTGTGGGGATAACATTAGATTTTGAAAGGTTGCCAGTGATCCCCAAATACCAGAAGAGGGGACGAACATAACGGATCGCTTGTAGCAGAAGATGCCTCAAAAGTGTAGTGAGAAGCGAATTGTCAAGGTACAAGAAAGACCTGAAAACCCTGCAGCCACAGGTGAGCCTCTAAGACTGCCATACATTTGGTAAACACCTGGGGGGCTGTGGTGAGACCAAAGGGTAGGGCTTTGATCTGGTAATGACTGGCCCCTAGCTGGAACTGAAGTTGTCTCCTGGAACACCTGTCTATCTTGACATGATAGTAGGCATCCCGGAGATCTGCTGAGCACATCCGTTCGTCCTTGTGTAAGAGGGGCAGAATGGACTGAGGAGTAACCATCCAGAACTTTGACTTCTTGACTGAAGGATCAAGTTCGCTGTGATCCAAAATAAGACGCAGGTTCCCTGCCTTTTCTGGCACTGAAAAAAAGAGAGAATAAGTACCAGATCCTCTTTATCCTGCTGGGACCTCTTGGATGGCTCTTTTTAGAAGAAGCTGTTGAACTTCCTTGAAGGCCAACTCCCTCGAAAAGAGAAAGAAACAGCCCCTGAAACGATATTTAACACCCACTAATCTGAGGTGATATTTGTCCGAGCTAATGGGCGTAGCAAAATGCGACACCCGACTCGCAAAGCAGCCTGGCAATGCTTCAGAAGAGCTAATATGGGCTGCTCAGAGAAGGGTTCCCTGGAGCCCTGATTTTGTGGACCCCCCTGCATTGATGGCAGCAACGGCAATTGAAATCTCTCCAACTGCCTTGGAAGAGGAGAAGTCATTAGGAGCTTCCTGGAAGGGAGACTGTGACTTCTGGAACCACATCTTCCTAGTTCCCCACTGGGTCTTGGAGAAGGACCACTGGGGAGTAGAACGGTTGATCCCAACCGCAGACAAAATCTTGACTTCCTGCTCGATGCAGGTCAAAGTGTCCTTCACAGAAGGTACAAAAAGAGTAGAACCATCAAAGGGGGTGTAGGTAAAGAATGCTTTGAAGGGTTCCACAAACCCACATAAACCAGACATGATACCTCACAGCTATGCCACTACCTGCTGCCCAAGAGGTAGCTTCCACAGCACTGGAAATTAATCTTGAGGAATTTGCAAGGGAAGTCAAGAGTGGACAGCCTGGCCTTCTTAAAGTCCTCCACTGGCAACAACTCTGTAAGGGAAGTGGAAAGCTCTTGATCAAATCCCTTTGGAGGTGGGTAAAGTGTGCCAAGTAATTAACTGCTCTCAGCCCAAAAGTAGCTAAAGTGTACACACGCTTCCCAAAATGGTTTATCACCTGGGACTCCCTGTTCGGGGAATGGACTGTGGAGCTCTGCTCTGCCAGCTCCTTCTTGGTGGCAGAGGGAATCACGATGGCATCAACTGGGACAACTCTGCTTCAGAAAGAACAGCCCACAGGTGGGCTAAGAAATTTTTCTCTTTTTAAGACTGGCTCCACCATGTCAGGCTCCTTCCAGGCCTTGCTGGTGATCAAATTTCATCAACATGGGGGACACCCAGGAAGTAGATGGACCTGTCCCGAAAGCCTTCAGAAACACGGACTCCTCCGAAGACGATTGGTTGGGAAGACCATCCGCCCTTCTGATTTAAGATTTCAAGGATGCCCCCAAAGGAGACATACTCCGGCGGAGATCTGGGGGACCAATCTCTTTCATCGAGGTCCGTGTCCTCAGTGAGGGACTCCACGGAGGAGTCCAAGTGCCTCCTCTTGCACTTTCTCTTATGTACCTCCTCCGCGGGGACTTAGAAGAAGCAGGGACTCCCAGAGGGGAGGGAATTCCCTGAAGGCTAAAATGGGAGGGCTGACCCTGGACGGCATGGGAGGTCTCACCAGCAGAAGTAGAAAGAGGAAGATAGGGATCGGGAGGTGCGGTAGATGAAATTCCAGCCCTGGAGAAGGTCCTCTCTACCACCCGGAAAGCAGAGGGTCTGGAAGTAGCCCCATCCTCATGTCCGAGGGAGAAGTCCCCCGGAGAGGAGGAACAAGTTCGGAAAAAGCACCACAACCCCCGGATGATACTGGTCCGGAGCTATCGAAGGCTGAAGCCCTAAGGGGAAGGGAGCAGTCTGAGAAAACATACCAGATCCTAACCCCGCGGAGCTGACATGAACCACTCCGGCATGGGGCTCACTCTGTTTCAAAGGTGGAGGAACAGAACAAGCCAAGGACACTGACGGGGTCAAGAAAAAGGGGGATACACAGCCTCACCAGAATCTGACCATGGGCGTCCAGGACCCGAGATTCCAATGCCACCGGGGTTGGAAGAGGAAAATGAGTAACAGGGAGCCCTAGCCGGATGGGCAGGGGAAGCTAGGAGCCCCAAGTCTATTTGGGCCTTGAGGAAGCTCTTCATCATCTTGTCCATGTCCGAGGGTAAGAGACTCTTTAACCTTGAGGAGGAGGAGTGGGTCAGACCTTTCAACAGGAGCTTGTTGTGGTGTTCCACACAGGTCCTGGGGTTAAATACGGCACAAATGTTGCATTCAACCTCCAGGTGTGGAGCATCCAAACAATACAAGCACTCCTCATGCAAGTCAGAAATGGCATCTTCCGAAAGCATGAGGAGCATTTCTTAAAGCCTGAGGGTTTATCAGCCATAACTAAGCACGCTTGCGCGCAGATGAAAAAACCTCCTAACATCCAAGTCCTAATGACTACAAGAAAAAAAGGCACCAAAAGTGCACACTAAACTAAGTTCATTTATTTATTTATTTTAAATTTGTTGTCCGGGATAATCCGACTGAATACATGTCCATTTTCAACGGAGGTCCGGGGAGAAAAGCTCCAAATAAAGCAAAACAAGACACTACAAAACTAATGGCATAGAACATGTTACAACATCAGATGCATAGACCATATTATTCCATAAGATACACACTTTTTCAGAGTTATTAATACATAGCTGTTAAAATATAATACATCATACTTGGATAGGTAGGTTTTAATAGAGTTACAAGTTGTCTTTAGTCCGGGGTAGAGCAGGGACAAATCCAATGTGATTTCAGATGTTTTTTTGAGGTTATTTTTGAAAAGGAGAAGTGGGGTTTCTTGGGTGATGTATGATGGAAGGTGGTTCCATATTTTGCAGACAGAGTTGCCAAACAGGGCATCACCTGCAGAGTTGTTGGGTTTGAAGATCAGTACCAGTAGTTGCTTAGATGAGCGTAATTGCCTATGAGACGTATGAGGGCGGATAATATTTTTGAGTGCAGTATGTTGTCCGGTTGGTATAGGATTTTATGAGCTACTATGAGCTGCTTGAGCTGCAGAAGAGAAGGCAGCTCAAGCCAGCCAATCTTCTTCAGATTATGGCAATGGTATGTCCTGAATGCTGTGCCAGTAGCAAACCTGGCAATGTGATTGTAGCAGGAGGATAGTTTGTTGAGGTCAGATTTGTTTAGATTAGTGAAGAGAGGAGATGCACAGAGAAGGGTAGAGAGTAGATGGGAACGGGCAATAGCCGTCTGAGCGTGCGGTGTAAGGAAAGTTTTGATCTTGTAAAGGGATCCAAGTTTTTTGTTAATAGTCTTAATTGTGTGATTTATATGAATGTCAAATTAACAGGCTAAACTATGGGAAGGGAATTAGTACAAGGTGGGAAACACATTATTAAAGACCATTAAACAGCACTAAAACTACACCCAACTACACTAAACTACAAGAATTTAGAAAGAAGCACTTATCTTTAGCCAGAGCCAAGGAATTGTGTCGGCATAGAAAACAGCAAATGAGATCTGGGGGTTAGAGGAAAGAGCTAGAGCCTTGGATCTGCCTATAGTATGCTGACGGCTTGGATCCAATATCGGGTCCTAAACCCTATAGTGATAAATGATAACTTGGATAGTATCAGATCACAGTATTTCTACAAACAATGTAGCATTCTGCAAGAACATTATTTTGACAGCTTCTGTGTACATAATGACTGGAACATTTTTACTTTGCAGTTTATTTGTTTCATGCTGAAAACAGTGCTTTGCTGTTTCAAATTTACTTTGATGAATATTATGAGCTAACCTCACTTATGTAAAGTGCAGCTATACTCCTACCTTAGCAAAGTGTCACTTAATGGAGGTGTTAATACCAATTCTCCTCTCCTACTACCCCCCAAGGAAGTAGCAACACCCCAATAAAGCATCATCATAAATCTACCTGCAAATAGCCACTTGGACCAGACAACAAACTTTAGTGGTTCATGCTGTACACTATAATTTGTAAGTCACTAATATGTTGCCTGCTTACATTAATAGGTCTCATTTCTTGTGCAAAAGATAGTATAGTTAGTTGTACAAGTTGAACGTAGATATTCGAATGACCACTGCTGCAGTAGCATTAGCTATATGGGTTATATCATGCCAAGGATATAACAGCTGTCTGGCTTCACGGCACTTTCCACATGCCCAAACTGTCAAGCACTTTGAGCTGAGCTGACTACAAGACAAGTCTGGGTGTGAAGCAAGTCAGAGCTTTCTTGCCAGAAGAGATGGAGAGGGAGGATGAGCTGTAAAAGGAAAAGGCAAGGAATAACAAAAAAACAAACATCCATACCCTGGCATAAAAAAAAAAAACACACCAAAAAAACAAGGGGGATGGAAGCAGGGAGTGGCTACTGCAGCAATAATCATTGGAATGGCTACTGTTACGGTAAGGTCAGCTTACACAGCTGTACTAGGTTCTTCATATTGATCACTACTGCAGTAGCCTTAGTTACATGGATAGATTACTACAACTAATTAAATTTGTGAGGTCGATGGAGAACGGTCCAGGAACCCCAGGAGAAAGATTCTTGCAAAACATTATCTAGACCTAGAGAAGGAATCCAGATTACAGTGCTCTGTAAAAGTATGCACAGAGGACCAAGTAGCAGCTTCTATAATACTTCTAGAATCCAAACCTTTCCAAAATGGCACAGAAGCAGCCAAGGTCCTTTTACAGTAGGCCTTTACTCTGCTTGTAAATAGATCTGCTTTGGTGAGTATAACAAAAGGTAATAGCCTTAGACAACCATTTGTAAATAGTCTGTTTTGATACCTATTGTCCCCTTTTTACCTTTACAGGAAATGAGCAACTGATCCAATGATCTGAAAACTTTACTTCTGTCAAGATAGTACCAGAGTTGTCTGTGGACATCCTAGGTATGGAGTATCCTTTCTCCCTCAATTTTAGGTTCAGGAAAGAAAAAGTACAGTTGTGCACCTACCATAAATGTAGATGTTCGAGTGTATTCACTGTTGCAGTCATTACACTTGGGGTTATCCTGCTGGCAGGCGACCCGCAGTCGGCCCGAGTTCCAAAGTCTTGGTCCGGCGTCGGTTGCTGTCGCCTCTTCCCTAACGTCAGTGCGCCAGGGGTATAAAAGTTGCAACAGACGCCATTTTCTTCCATTTTTCTTGCCCCAGATGTCAGGTGCCCCCGGATATGAAGGCTGAAAAGATAAAAATATGCCAAACAACCATGCATATAGTACTATAAACATTTCCTTCATCTAAAAGCAAATACACCACATAGGTAGTATAGAGTTGACAAGTACAGAATAGTCCCAGCAAAGAGGGGGATGGTGGGTGGGTAACCAGGACTGCAACAATGAATACACTCGAACATCTACATTTATGGTAGGTACACAACTGTTGCAGTCATTACACTTGGGTAGAATCCCAAAGCTGAGGTTGGGTGGCTGGGTCTAGATTGGATTTGGCGAGGCTAACAAGCCCTGCAGAACTGCAGCGGCAAAGCCTGCTCTGGATTTGGAGTAGAGAGGTAGGTGGTAGTGCTTGGTAAAAGTGTGCACTGAGCTCCAGGTTGCAGCTTCTAAAATGTCTTTGGTTGGTACTCCTCTGAGGAAAGCTGCTGAAGTGGCTGCTGCTCTGGTAGAATGAGGCCTAATGCCCTTAGGCACTGATTTGCCATGTTGTGCATAACAGAAGCGGATGCAGTGTCCTATCCATTTGGAGATTGTCTGCTTTGTAATAGGTTTTCCTTGTGATCCTGCAACATATGCTACAAACAGTTGCTCAGTTTTTCTGAAAGCTTTTGTTTTGTCTGAGTAAAATCGTAGCTGCCTGTGTATATCCAAAGCGTGCAGAAGTCTTTCCCCTTTATTCTGGGGATTTGGGTAGAAAGTAGGTAAATGAATGGTTTGGTTTAAGGCCACATTGGAGACCACTTTTGGCATGAATGTTGGGTTCGTCCATAGAGAAACCCTGTCCTGGTGAAAAATGAGGAAAGGTTCCACAGCCATCAATGCCTGTAACTCTGAGACTCTTCTTGCTGAAGTTATTGCTAGGAGCAGAGCAGTTTTCCATGACAAGAATTTTAGATCAGCTGTGCTGGCTGGTTCAAATGGAGGCAGTGTTAGTTTTTCTGAAACAAAATTGAGGTCCCAAGTAGGTACTGGTGCTCTCCTAGAGGGTATTATATTCTTTGCCCCTCTGAGGTACTGTTGTAGTAGAGGATGTGAAAAAATAGGAGGATCCGTATTGTAATGAGCTGAAATGGCAGAGGCATGGATTTTAATAGATGAAAAAGATAGGCCTTTGTCCAACATCTCAGTCAGGTATTGCAAAATCTGAGGTATATTAGGGACCAGTGGGTCGAGCCCTTGTGCCTGGTTCCAAGCACAGAATCTGTTCCATTTTTCTGCATAAGATTTCCTAGTGCTGGGTCTCCTGGCTTCCAAAATTACTTCCATAACAGCTTTAGAGAGAGGTGCAGTCTGAGTGGCTACATTATTTGCCATGCTGCCAGGTTTAAGGTTCTGAGTTGACTGTGCAGAATCTGATTGTTTTGCTGTGTCAGAAGATGAGGGATTTGAGGTAGAGGCCATGGTGTGCCTTGGGACAAAGTCTTTAGGATTGGGTACCAGTGCTGGCGTGGCCAGTCTAGTGCAATCAGGATAATTTTTGGCCTCTCGTCTGACTTTTAGAAGCACCTTGGTGAGAAGAGGCATCGGAGGGAAGGCATAGACTGTCAGGTTTTTCCAGCTGAAAGATAGAGCATCCACTTTCCATGCTTGAGAGTGATAAGTCCTTGTGCAAAATTTCTGTATTTGGCAATTGTGAGGGTAGGCAAAAAGATCTAGGTCTGGGCGTCCCCATTCCCTTGTTATCATGCTGAACACTTGTGGATTTAGCTTCCATTCATGAGGATCCATGAGATTTCTGCTTAGTTCGTCTGCCAGTGTATATTTTGTTCCTGGCAGGAATTGTGCTTGCAGATGTACCTGGTAGGTCAGTGCTGTGTTCCACAAAGTCATGGCTTGTCTGCATAGGGGGTAGGAATGTGTGCCCCCTTGCTTGTTTATGTACCACATAACTGTGGTATTGTCTGTTTTTATTAATAATTGTCCTGGATGTATTAGGTCCTTGAAGGCTGTCAGGGCATTCTGTACAGCTAGCATCTCTTTTTGATTGATGTGAAGATGCATTTGTTCCTTGGGCCACGTGCCCTGAATACATTTTCCTGCCATATGTGCTCCCCAGGCATAATCCGATGCATCCGTTGTTATTGTCTCCCTGGCTGTAGATAAGGTGAAAGGCTGTCCCTTGTTGTGGTGACAGGCCTGGGACCACCATCGAAACTCCTGTTGTAGGCAGGGAATCAAGGTTATGATTGTATCTAGGCTGTGACAATGCTGAGTCCAAACACTTTTTAGATACCACTGTAGTTTCCTCATATGCAGTTTGGCATATGGAATTAGTAGAATGCAAGATGCCATGAAACCCAGGGCCTGCAGAATTTTTCTTGCAGGGAGCTGGGTCTTTGTTGCCATCATTTGAAAGTAATGAGTCAGTTGCCTTTGTTTGTCTGGCGTGAGATAAGCCATCTGGGCAGTTGTATTTAAGCTTGCACCCAGGAATATTATCTCTTGAGAGGGCACTAGTTTTGATTTCTTTTCGTTTACTGTGTACCCTAGCCTAGGCAAATTAGCAATCTTTTTACAAACGCCAGGTGCTTTAGAAGAATGTCCTTGCTCTCTGCTTGAATAAGGCAGTCATCCAAGTAGGGATATATTTGAATTCCTTTTTGTCTGCAAAATGCAATTACTGGTGCCAGGCATTTTGTGAAGACCCTGGGCGCAGTAGATAAGCCAAAGGGCAGTGCAGAGAATTGGTAATGCATTGAGCCTTCTATAAATCTGAGGTATCTTCTGCACAATTGCCTGATTGGGACGTGCAGGTATGCCTCCTTGAGATCCAAAGTAACTAGCTAAGCCTCCTTGCCCAGCATGGGCAGAAGTTGTTGTAGTGTTAACATTTTGAATTTTGGAACATCCAGGAAAGTATTTAGGATTGACAGATCCAGTATTGGTCGCCAGGCTTTGTCTTTTCAGGGTACTAAGAAAAGTCGTGAGTAAAATCCTTGGCCCTGTTCTTCTTGTGGAACTTTTTGAATAGCGCCCATATCCATAAGAACAGCAATCTGTTTTTGTGCCTCTGCCCATTGCTTTCGTGGCAGGTTTGGCATACCTTTTGGTTTTGGAAGCGTGTGGAAGTGGAACCTGTACCCTTGAGAAACTATATTCAACACCCATTGGTCTTGGGTGATCATGTGCCAATTTTTTGAGAAAAGTGCTAGCTTTCCCCTTAGGGGTGCTGTCAACTGGTAAGAGCTTGGCATTTGCAGAGGGAAGTCATTGTGACCGTTTCCTATAAGGTTGTGATTTGTCTTCTCCTCCTTTGGGGGCTGAAGCACCCAATTGTTTAGGTCTGTAGGAGCCTTGGGGCTGAGATCTGCCTCTTGGGCGTCTGTTATCTGCCTCTTTGTGGCCTGACACTGGAAAGGACCAATTTTTTGAAGGCAGGTTCTGCTAAATCTAGGTGGTTGAACCTCTAAGAAATCTTTCAGTTTACATTGGCTTTGCTTTATCCTCCATTCTCTTTAACACCTCTTCTGCCTTAACACCAAACAAAGTATCATGCTGTAGTGGAGCATCCAATAATTTTACTTTAACATGGTCAGGTAAACTTTGTTTTTTCAACCAAGCATGTCTTCGAATAACTGAGCCTGTAACTGCGGCTCTACAAGAAGCCTCTAATGAATCAAAACCACATTGCAGAGTATGCTTTCCCACTTTTAACTGCGTGCAATAAATCCTGCATTTCTTTACTGTCAGGACTTTCTATATTTGTAACCATTTTCTGCTTTAACAATGAAATGAGATATTGCTGATATTTAAGCATGTGAAACTGACAGTTTAAAGCTCTTACAGCTGAAGTAGCAGAAGTGTAAACTTTTTTCCCCCATCTGTCCAGAGCTCTGGAATCCCTATCTGAGGGGACAGGATTTTTGGCAGTGGAAGCTTTAACCCCTTTAGGACCCTGAGAAATTGTTTCTGGGTCTGCAGCGGGGGTTTTGTAAAGAAATTTATGAGAGTCAGGTACCCTGTAGTACCTGTCAGGCTTTACTGGTGCAGGGGGTAAAGAATCTGGAGACAGACTGGATTCAGAAAAAACATCATCTACAATATCAAGCACAGGGGGGATAGCCAGGGGCCTGTGCTGAGGTAAAAAAAGGAAATCTCTGAGCCTTTTCTTGGACTCAGAGTAATCCTGGCTCTCCCAATGGAAATGCTCCCTCATGGTGTGCAGGGTTTCCCCAAAAGAGTAATCCTCAGGTGGTGAGGCTGAAGGAATGGACTCTTCAGCATCAGAGTCCTCATAGGGAGGGAGAGAATAGCCCTGGTCAGAAGAAGAATCAGAGGAAATGGAAACCTGATCAGAGGAATCATAATCAGTGTCTTGCCTAGGCCTTTTGTCAGGAGGGGGAATGGGAGTCCCTGTTTAGAGTAATAAGGTCTTCGGCCATTTTAAGCATGTTTCTTTGGCATGGATGACTGTTCTGAAGAATGCTGCACTTGTTTCCTTGTCTTTAATGGTGTTTTTGACTTTGCCTTTGCTGCTGTAGTAGCTTTAATTGTAAGCTGTGAAGGTCTGAAAAGACCCTCAGAAGCCGGTGCCTGCTCAGCGGCTCCGGACCCAGCTGAGGGTATAGTTTCCATAGGCCCAATACCTTGAGTTTCCACAAGCCTCGGTGTCTCCACGTGGCTGTCGGTTACGGCCTGTGGCTCTGAGGTAGCGGGTGTCAGGGGCTGCGAAAGCACCTCACTGAGAACCGGCGAACCGGCGAATGGCCTAGAGGAGGCTTCGTCATCGGTTTTGGACCTTGGATGCCTGTCTTTTTCTTTGTCTTTGCGTTTTTTATACATTCCGGTCATCGGTTGTTCCAACGGCATTATGTAATTAAATCTTCGCCCAAAATAATGTAAAGCAAAATCAACCCAATGTTTAATAGTGCGTTTATTGAATCTAGCACAAAACCAACAACTAGTAACGTCGTGGTCAGGGCCTAGGCAAGGAATGCAGTAAGAGTGAAAGTCCTTATGAGGTATTTGCTTCCCACAAGAAATTCAATTATTAACTTTTACTGACATCGGTCTGGAGCAAGAAAAAGTTTCCCCAATGGGGTACTTAGCTTTATTGAAGACTTCGGTTCTGAAATTCAATTTTGAAGATCTCAGGAGTCGGCTGACCGGCACTTGAGAACTGCTTTTGCTTTGGGCACCGCGCGGCAAGGAAGACTGAAGAAAATGGTGTCGATTGCAACTTTTATACCCCTGGCGCACTGACGTCAGGGAAGAGGAGACAACATCTGACGCCGGACCAAGACTTTGGAACTCGGGCCGACTGCAGGTCGCCTGCCGGCAGGATAACCCCAACTGTAATGACTGCAACAGTGAAACACGATGAACATCAGGGAGATGGATAGTTTGACTTCAGGTAAACTCGGATACCACTTGAGTCATAAAAAAAAAGGGCTGGCTCTCAAAGAAACCCTGTCCTTGTGGAAAATCAGGTAGGGTTGACTCACCATAAAAGCT